>NC_137149.1:142982845-143216120 GCF_951394435.1 Stenella coeruleoalba | reverse complement strand
TTTTCTCTTATGACACTGTCTTGCTATCAAGTTATTCTAAGTACTATTCACCTCTGACTACCTTGGACATCAAGACACTTCAGGGCTCTCCACTGTCTGTTATCTTTACATTCTCCTTTATTTTGAGGACATGAAATGTGTAGAGATTTTTGCTGGGCCTCCCTTTCCCCAGACACACATTGCTCGTCTGCACAAAAGCTAAAATTAGTTGCATCAAGCAGTGCACAATCACCCATATTTTAATTGAATTTGGTGAAAAGCACTTGAATTCTTTTTTTTTTTCTATTTAAACTTAAATTATGACAAAAACCATTCATGAGCAGCTACCATTTAACAACTGAATATTTGTTTCCCATAAAAAACAGCTCCCCAACCACTCATACTTTTTTTTTAAGCAGTAGGGTCTAGAAAGCATGATTATAGTTTGATATGAAGTATGAGCCCTGGGTTGGTCTTTCACATATAATTGTTCAAGTAAATGACTGGAAATAAACTTGAGTAAACATTTGGATTTTTATTAGGATATTAAGATACTGAAAATAACACACATCAACAACAAAGAGGCTTATTTCACTTTTTTGAAGTGCACATGGTATTATGGGCAAAATGAATTATTATTTTTTTCGAGTTTTATAATCTTTAAGTATCTCATAAATGGATGCAGAGAGTGATGAGTTAAACTCCTGTTCACAAACAGTATACAATATTTTGTGTATATTGACTTTACTTAATTTTAAAGTTTTATTTCCAAAGTTAATGTTAAATGCCTGGTGCATATACTGTTATCAAGCAGTTACTCTCATTGTCGTCTCAGACATGCAAGCATTTTGCTAAATATAAATCTACAAGTATCACACTGCATATACTTCAGAAGTGGTCAGAACAAAGGAGGAGGCTGGGTAGTTTGAGTTCTTTCAAATCTTAATTCAAAACAGGAGATTTTCATCTATGTCTTCTGTAAAAAACAAAAACAAAACATACTTTTAGAAAGTAGCTAGAGCAGTAATATAAACAATGTTAGACTAGGGGATCAGAGAACCCATCAATAAGGCGGTAGATGGTGGTTCTCAATCCTAGTAGGGCGTCAACATCACCTGTGAAGCTTTAAGAACTATATATCCTTGGGCCTCACTCCTGCTCCACCCCGAATCAGCATCCCCATGGGTGGGCCAATGGCATGTATACATTTAGAAAGCTCTGCAGGTAGTTCTGATGTAGGGTTGAGAACCACTGATAGAGGAGGTTGAGGGGAAACCAGGCAAGTGCCAAGTATACTAATCTGTAAGGGTTGTTAAAATATAACCAAAATAAATAGAAGTATAGTGCCAGTTATATCAAATTTCCAATCAAGTAATTGTAAAAGAACTTGTTGCCACACTAGTGGAAGAAGACAGCATCCTCTGGGGGATATAAGACCATTCCTTAGCATTGCGGCCCACCCTTACTCAATAATTCTTGAACAGATACCTTACTCAATAATTCTTGAACAGATACCTAAAGCAGATTAATCTGAAGCATACTACCCCGTCTGGGACACCAAGTAGTTTTCCTGCCCAATGTAAGTTTTCCTCTTGCCCCAAGAGAGGGAAAGATTACAGACTTTTGCTGTATTTCTTGTGAGCACTGGCTTCACTTGTAAAGTAGGGATAATAGTCTTCTTGCTTATAAATTTACTCATATTTGCACTCATACGTTTTTTTTTATATTAAATTAAATTAAATTGATTTATTTTTATACGGCAGGTTCTTATTAGTTAATCTACTTTATACATATTAGTGTATATTTGTCAATCCCAATCTTCCAATTCATCCCATCACCACCACCTCCTCCTCCTCCCCCCAGCCCCGCCACCACTTTCCCCCCTTGGTGTCCATACATTTCTTCTCTACATCTGTGTCTCTATTTCTGCCCTGCAAACCGGTTCATCTGTACCATTTTTCTAGATTCCACATATATGCATTAACATACAATATTTGTGTTTCTCTTTCTGACTTACTTCACTCTGTATGACAGTCTCTAGATCCATCCACATCTCTACAAATGACCCAATTTCGTTCCTTTTTATGGCTGGGTAATATTCCATTGTATACATGTACCACATGTTTATCCATTAATCTGTCGATGGGTATTCAGGTTGCTTCCATGTCCTGGCTATTGTAAATAGTACTGCAATGAACATTGGGGTGCATGTGTCTGTTTGAATTATGGTTTTCCCTGGGTATATGCCCAGTAGTGGGATTGCTGGGTCACATGGTAATTCTATTTTTAGTTTTTTAAGGGAACTCCATACTGTTCTCCATAGTGGCTGTATCAATTTACGTTCCCACCAACAGTGCAAGAGGATTCCCTTTTCTCCACACCCTCTCCAGCATTTGTTGTTTGTAGATTTTCTGATGACACCCATGCTAACCAGCGTGAGGTGATACCTCACTGTAGTTTTGATTTGCATTTCTCTAATAATTAGTGATGTTAAGCAGCTTTTCATGTGCCTCTTGGCCATCTATATGTCTTCTTTGGAGAAATGTCTATTTAGGTCTTCTGCCCATTTTTTGATTCGTTTGTTTATTTTTTTGATATGAGCTGCATGAGCTCAATATCCACTTCTTTCCATTACTCTAGGAGGTGGGTCAAAAAAGATCTTGCTGTGATATATGTCAAAGAGTGTTCTTCCTGTGTTTTCCTCTAAGAGTTTCATAGTGTCCAGTCTTACATTTAGGTCTTTAATCAATTTTGAGTTTATTTTTGTGTATGGTGTTAGGGAATGTTCTACTTTCATTCTTTTACATGTGGCTGTCCAGTTTTGCCAGCACCACTTATTGAAGAGACTGTCTTTTCTCCATTGTATATCCTTGCCTCCTTTGTCATAGATTAGTTGACCATAGGTGCATGGGTTTATCTCTGGGCTTTCTATCCTGTTCCATTGATCTATATCTCTGTTTTTGGGCCAGTAACATATTGTCTTGATTACTGTAGCTTTGTAGTATAGTCTGAAGTCAGCGAGTCTGATTCCTCCAGCTCCGTTTTTTTCCCCTCAAGATTGCTTTGTGTCTCCATACAAATTAAAAAATTTTTTGTTCTAGTTCTGTAAAAAACGCCATTGGTAATTTGATAGGGATTTCATTCAATCTGTAGAATGCTTTGGGTAGAATAGTCATTTTCACAATATTGATCCTTCCAGTCCAAGAACGTGCTATATCTCTCCATCTGTTTGTGTCATCTTTGATTTCTTTCATCAGTGTCTTATAGTTTTCGGAGTACAGGTATTTTACCTCTTTAGGTAGGTTTATTCCTAGGTATTTTGTTCTTTTTGTTGCAATGGTGACTGGGATTGTTTCCTTAATTTCTCTTTCTGATCTTTTATTGGTAGTGTATAAGAATGCAATGAAGAACCTTACCAAATTCATCGATCAGCTCTAGTAGTTTTCTGGTGGCATCTTTAGGATTTTCTATGGATAGTATCACGTCATCTGCAAACAATGACAGTTTTACATCTTCTTTTCCAATTTGGATTCCTTTTATTTCTTTTTCTTCTCTGATTGCCATGGCTAGGACATCCAAAACTATGTTGAATAACAGTGGCGAGAGTGAACATCCTTGTCTTGTTCCTGATCTTAGAGGAAATGCTTTCGGTTTTTCACCATTGAGAATGACGTTTGCTGTGGGTTTGTCATATATGGCTTTTATTATGTTGAGGTAGGTTCCCTCAATGCCCACTTTCTGGAGAGTTCTTATCATAAATGGGTGTTGAATTTTGTCAACAGTTTTTTTTCTGCATCTATTGAGATGATCATATGGTTTTTATTCTTCAATTGGTTAATATGGTTTTTCACATTGATTGATTTGTGTACATTGAAGAATCCTTGCATCCCTGGGATAAATCCTCCTTGATCATGGTGTATGAATCTTTTAATGTGCTGTTGGATTCCGTTTGCTAGTATTTTGTTGAGGATTTTTGCATCTATATTCATCAGTGATATTGGTTTGTAATTTTCTTTTTTTGTAGTATCTTTGTCTGGTTTTAATATCAGGATGATGGTGGCCTTGTACAACGAGTTTGGGAGCATTCCTTCCTCTGCAGTTGTTTGGAAGAGTTTGAGAAGGATGTGTGTTAGCTCTTCTCTAAATGTTTGATAGAATTCACCTGTGAAGTCATCTGGTCTTGGACTTTTGTTTGTTGGAAGATTTTTAATCACAGTTTCAATTTCATTACTTGTGATTGGTCTGTTCATGTTTTCTATTTCTTCCTGGTTCAGTATTGGAAGGTTATACCTTTCTAAGAATTTGTCCATTTCTTCCAGATTATCCATTTTAGTAGCATAGAGTTGCCTGTAGTAGTCTGTTATGATGCTTTGTATTTCTGCAGTGTCCGTTGTAACTTCTCCTTTTTCATTTCTAATTTCATTGATTTGAGTCCTCTCTCTCTTTTTCTTGATAAGTCTGGCTAAAGGTTTATCAGTTTTGTTTATCTTCTCAAAGAATCATCTTTTAGTTTTATTGATCTTTGCTATTGTTTTCTTTGTTTCTATTTCATTTATTTCTGCTCTAATCCTTATGATTTCTTTCCTTCTACTAACTTGTTTTTTCTTGTTTTGTTCTTCTTTCTCTAATTGCTTTAGGTGTAAGGTTAGATTGTTTATTTGAGATTTTTCTTGTTTCTTGAGGTAGGTTTATATTGCTATAAACTTCCCTCTTAGAACTGTGTTTGCTGCATCCCAAAAGTTTTGGATCATCGTGTTTTTGTTGTCATTCGTCTCTAGGTATTTTTTGATTTCCTCTTTGATTTCTTCAGTTATCTCTTGGTTATTTAGTAATGTATTGTTTAACCTCCATGTGTTTGTGTTTTTTACGTTTTTTTCCCTGTAATTGATTTCTAATCTCATAGTGTTGTGGTCAGAAAAGATGCTTGATATGATTTCAATTTTCTTAAATTTACTGAGACTTGATTTGTAACCCAAGATGTGACCTATCCTGGAGAATGTTCCATGTACACTTGAGAAGAAAGTGTTATCTGCTGTTTTCGGATGGAATCTCCTATAAATATCAATTAAATCTATCTGGTCTATTGTGTCATTTAAAGCTTGTGTTTCCTTATTTATTTTTGTTTTGGATGATCTGTCCATTGGTGAACGTGGGGTGTTAAAGTCCCCAACTACTATTGTGCTACTGTCGATTTCCCCTTTTAAGGCTGTTAGCATTTGCCTTATGTATTGAGGTGCTCCTATCTTGCATGCATAAATATTTACAATTGTTTTATCTTCTTCTTGGATTGACCCCTTGATCATTACATAGTGCCCTTCTTTGTCTCTTGTAATAGTCTTTATTTTAAAGTTTAATTTTTCTGAAATGAGAATTGCTACTCCAGCTTTCTTTTGATTTCCATTTGCATGGAATATCTTTTTCCATCCCCTCACTTTCTGTCTGTACTTGTCCCTAGGTGTGAAGTGGGTCTCTTGTAGACAGCATATATATGGGTCTTGCTTTCGTATCCATCAGCCAGTCTATGTCTTTTTTTTGGAGCATTTAATCCATTTATATTTAAGCTAATTATTGATATGTATGTTCCTATTACCATTTTCTTAATTGTTTTGGCTTTGCTATTGTAGGTCTTTTCCTTCTCTTGTGTTTCCTGCCTAGAGAAGTTCCTTTAGCATTTGTTATAGAGCTGGTCTGGTGGTCCTGAATTCTCTTAGCTTTTGGTTGTCTGTAAAGTTTTGATTTTTCCATCGAATCTGAATGAGATCCTTGCCGGCTAGAGTAATCTTGGTTGTAGGTTTTTCCCTTTCATCACTGTGAATATATCGTGCCACTCCCTTCTGGCTTGTAGAGTTTCTGCTGAGAAATCAGTTATTAACCTTATGTACATTCTCTTGTATGTTGTTTGTCATTTTTCCCTTGTTGCTTTTAATAATTTTTCTTTGTCTTTAATTTTTGTCAGTTCGATTGCTATGTGTCTTGGCATGTTTCTCCTTGAATTTATCCTGTATGGGACTCTCTGCACTTCCTGGACTTGGGTGGCTATTTCCTTTCCCATGTTAGGGAAGTTTTCAACTATAATCTCTTCAAATATTTTCTCGGGTCCCCTCTCTCTCTCTCTCTCTCTCTCTCTCTCTCTCTCTCTCTCTCTCTCTCTCTCGTCTCCTTCTGGGACCCCTATAATGCAAATGTTGGTGTGTTTAATGTTGTCCCAGAGGTCTCTTAGGCTGTCTTCATTTCTTTCTGTTCTTTTTTCTTTATTCTGTTCCATTGCAGTGAATTCCACCATTCTGTCTTCCAGGTCACTTATCCATTGTTCTGCCTCAGTTATTCTGCTATTGATTCCTTCTAGTGTATTTTTCATTTCAGTTATTATATTGTTCATCTCCGTTGGTTTGTTCTTTAATTTTTCTAGGTGTCTGTTCTTTAATTCTTCTAGGTCTTTGTTAAACATTTCTTTCATCTTCTTGATCTTTGCCTCCATTCTTTTTCCGAGGTCCTGGATCATCTTTACTATCATTATTCTGAATTCTTTTTCTGGAAGGTTGCCTATCTCCAGTTCATTTAGTTGTTTTTCTGGGGTTTTATCTTGTTTATTCATCTGGTACATAGCCCTCTGCCTTTTCACCTTGTCTATCTTTCTGTGAATGTGGTATTCATTCCACAGGCTGCAGGATTGTAGTTCTTGCTTCTGCTGTCTACCCTCTGGTGGATGAGGCTACCTAAGAGGCTTGTGCAGGCTTCCTGATGGGAGGGACTGGTGGTAGGTAGAGCTGGGTGTTGCTCTGGTGGGCAGAGCTCAGAAAAACTTTAATCCGCTTGTCTGCTGATGGGTGGGGATGAGTTCCCTCCTTGTTGGTTGTTTGGCCTGAGGTGACCCTGCACTGGAGGCTACAGGCCCTTTGGTGGGGCTAATAGCAGACTCTGGGAGGGCTCATGCCTAGGAGTACTTCCCAGAACTTCTGCTGCCAGTGTCCTTGTCCCTGTGGTGAGCCACCGCTGCCCCCCGCCTCTGCAGAAGACCCTCCAACACTAGCAGGTAGGTCTGGTTCAGTCTCCTCTGGGGTCACTGCTCCTTCCCCTGGGTCCCAATGTGCACACTACTTTGTGTGTGCCCTCCAAGAGTGGAGTCTCTGTTTCCCCCACACCTGTTGAAGTCCTGCAATCAAATCCCACTAGCCTTCAAAGTCTGATTCTCTGGGAATTCCTCCTCCTGTCGCTGGACCCCCAGGTTGGGAAGCCTGACATGGGGCTCAGCACCTTCACTGCAGTGGGTGGACTTCTGTGGTATAATTGTTCTCCAGTTTGAGTCACCCACCCAGCAGTTATGGGATTTGATTTTATCATGATTGTGCTCCTGCTGCTGTCTCATTGCAGCTTCTCCTTTGTCTGTGGATGTGGTGTATATTTTTTGGTGGGTTCCAGTGCCTTCCTGTCGATGATTGTTCAGCAGTTAGTTGTGATTCCAGTGCTCTTGCATGAGCGAGTGAGGGCACGTCCTTCTACTCCACCATCTTGCTGTCTTCTTTCTGTTCAGATGAGAGATGTCCCTCCTGTTGACTTGGAGGCTAATCCTCTGCCTGTGCTCAGGATCTCTTCTGATCTCAGAATTCTCCCCTATTTTCCTCTTTTTTTCTTATATCCTCAATCTTTCCTTTTTTTTTTTTTAACGGGCCCTTCCTATTAATGTTTAAATATGCTGCATATCCAGCCTTGAGAACAGTGCCTGGTACTATGTAGACCACCAGTAAAGACTTGTTGAAGGAATGAATGCATGAATAAATGATAAGAGCTCAAGCCTCTTATATTCTCAAAAATGCTTCCCTCAACTCTATATCCCTCTCTAGCTCATTCCTGCTTTCAAACCTTCACTCTTTAGCCTTTCTTATCTCCTATTCTTTCTTATGTGTCTTGCTTCCATCTCTACCTTTCCACAAAAACTGCTCTTCCGAGGCCATCCAGGGTATCCTTATTTCTACGTCCAATGAATATTCTCAGTCTTTTACCTTACTTGACATCTCAGCAGCATTTAGCACTGCGATCTCTTCCTCCTCTTTGAAACACCTCCTTAGATATGGCACTATCCTCTTTTTTTTTTTTTTCCTGCGTTACGCGGGCCTCTCACTGTTGTGGCCTCTCCCGTTGCCGGAGCACAGGCTCCGGACGCGCAGGCTCAGCGGCCATGGCTCACGGGCCCAGCCGCTCTGCGGCATGTGGGATCTTCCCGGACCGGGGCACGAACGCGCGTCCCCTGCATCGGCAGGCGGACTCTCAACCACTGCGCCACCAGGGAAGCCCACTATCCTCTTTCCTTTTTTCTTTCAGGAGACTTTTCATTCTGCTTCATGTACTCCTTCTTCCTCCTGTATCCATCATCTAGATGTTGTTCCTTGGTATTCAACCCAAAACCCTTTTCCATGTAACTCAGCACATTTTCCTAAGAAAATTAATTTCCTTCCCTGGTATCAATTATTTTCTGTATGCTCACAATCCCCACATATGTATTTCAATTCCTAAATTCTGTCTTGAAAACCAGGCCCATATATTCAACTATCTTTTTTTTTTCATTTTTATTTTCTTGGCAGTGCTGCACAGCCTGTGGGCTCTTAGCTCCCTGACCAGGGATCAAACCCCCGCCACTTGCATTGCAAGTGCAGAATCTTAACCACTGGACCCCCAGGGAAGTCCCTCAACTATCAGCTGTACGTTGTCACCCAGCGACTTCAAAATTTAATGTGTCCCAGATGGAATTTATCTTTTCCCCCCAAACCTGCTGCTGTTCTTGTGTTTTCTGTCTCAGTGGAAGGTACCTCTCCTCACCCTGCCTGGCCTGTGCCAGGAACCTAGGCATTGTACTTCTCTTCCTCTCAACCTAACTGCCTGCTTCCTGCCTCCACGTATGTCCTATGAAACACTGTCTTATTATTTCTGCATACTGTACATCTTGAATATGTTTATATTCTCAACTATATCTTGAATATATTGATATTTTAAAATATATTGGAATATGTTAACTTTTCTTTTTCCCTACTATAACTGCCCTAATTCAGGTTCTCATCAACTTTTGCCTGGGTTCACCACAACAGTTCTCCGGCTTATCCACAGTGTAACCAAAAGAATCTTTCTTAAGTACAAATCCAGTGAAATCACTCCCTTGTTAAAAACCCTTTTGGCATCCTCCAGTACTCTGAGGATAATGTCTTTAACTGGCTTAGTAGGACCTGCATGATGTGACTTATTTCCTCTGTTCGTCTAGCTTGAAAGGTTTTCCTAAAGATTAATGTGGATATATGTTAATCCACAGTATGTCATAGGCACTAAATAAATAAGACTCCTTCACCTCGTAATTGAATCCCATTTTTACACACAAGGAGAATGAGACTTGCTGAGGATGCCCTAATTTTCATAGCTAGTTAATAACAGAGCTGGAATATTTGAGCACATCTAGTTCAGAGCAAAGGAGGTTAAAATTCAGGACAACACTGGCTACAATTTATCTTGTCCTGTGGATTTCTCCGTCCCGAGGGAATACATTTGTATGCTTACAGATAGACATTTTTTTTCTCTCCCTAGCTGAATCCCAAAGCAGTAACTTGTTTCCATGTCCTGACTGAATATTTAATATCTGCTTTGCTGGCTTATTGTGTGATAATTGTTTCCCTTCTTCAAAATGTAATCATGGCCAAACCACAGTGAACAAACAAGAATGTTAGGAGCTTTGCGAGTCACAGAATTTAAGCCCTTCCTGCTTCTCCCAGACAACCCCCCAGCACAGGGCCTGAGTAGGCTCATATGCTGAAGAGCTGCCAGAAATTTTGAAAGGAACAGTGAAGTGCAACTGGTTTCCTTAAATGGCCTCTCTTTAAATTTGCCTTTGGATCACTCCTTTAAAATCACGTGCCATATAAAAGGGCATACATAAATATGTCCTGTCCCAGCTAAGTTTTTTTCTTGATAATGGTGGAGGGGAGGGGTCGGGGCAGCTGTCCTTGGGTACATTTTATCTTTTCAACATGGGAATTGGAAAAAACATTGTTAGCCATTTTTAGGGATGTATATGAATTTGTAAGTACTGTGCTTATAGAATAGGTGTTAGAAAGGAAATTGGCATTATTTGCATAAGACTGGGTCTTAATTGCCTGTTAATTTCCTATTGATGTTAATAGGATGTAAACAGTATGGGGTCCGACAGTCTCCACTCTGGCCCCCAATGATCCCCATCTCCTGTGGTCTCCCCCCATATTGTAGCAGGGTTAGACTGTGTGACAAACGGAATATGGCAGAAATATGTCACTTCTGAGATTAGTCCTACAGGGAACTGCGGCTTCTGTCTTGGACTCTCTCTTTCTATCTCTGTCTCTGATCACTTGCTCTGGAGGAAACCAGACACCATGTTATGAGAAGCACCGTGCAAAGGACCACATGGTTAGGAACTGAAGCCTCCTACCAATAGCCATGTAAGTGAGCTTAGAGCTGATCCTAAGGCAGATCCATCCAGGTGAGGTCCTCCCGGATTCCTAATCCTCAGAAACGTTGAGAGAGATTTTAAGCTTCTAATCTTTAAGGTAATTTCTTGTGCAGAAATGGACAACTAATACACAGAACTAGGTGCTTACAAAAAGATTCATTCTTTGCTCATTGCAGTTGTACTTATTTCACAGAATAACACTGTAGAGGAAAAGGACCTTTTCTGCTTATCTATTTATCAGTAAATAACTAAATCCTCATATTCCAACTCTTTCTTTCCAATTTCAAGCCATCATACATATGCATAAAGAATATTTTTTAGAGTGAAGTTCACACAAGTTACCTCTTTTGGGGAAACTCTGACCTTTGATGAACTTACGTTTCTTTATTTCTTGGCTGCATAGTCATCCTACGTATACGTATGTCGTGAACACATGGGTAAAACCTCTGCTTTAGAGATTTGATGTTCATTGTTGATTTACATTCTGTGAGCAGTTTTGATTGCTCATTGTTTGAACACCTTTCATATCTCGATTATTAAAAAACAGCCTTGCTCATAAAAATCAACTGTAACTTAGGAAAAGAAAAGGAAGTACATTAAGACATAACCTAGCAAAACAAGTGTCTAAATTTAAATTCCTCCGCTGCAGGGGAATTCCTTTTGGATTAAAGGAATAACACCTGGGCACAACAGGTGACAATCTTTAGTGTGTTGGTAATCAATTCTAAGATTCTTCTGGCATCTCCCATTTTCAGGATCAAGCTTGCTGTTTTACTCTTCACATGTGATTTTTTTAAAGTTTGGCCCAATACTCAGGTTAAGGAAGGATATAAAGTCCTTCCTTCCTTCCGTAGAAAGGTAGCCTTCGGAGATTTGGTGCAGCTCTCTGGATTCACATCACTTTCTTAGGCTTAGCCAATTTCTGAGACCTCAGTGCAGTTACCCCTTAAATATTTACCCTTGCTACACTTTGAAACAGAGATCATAAAGGGAGTAAGAAATAACCTTGCAGTCTGCCACCTTGTGGTCTCTAGGTTTCAATTTGAACACACAGCAGGACCTGTCTATGAGGGCTGCAGGCTTAGGGCTTATCTGGAGAAGAGGACACCCCCCTCCCTGGGCTGATGATGAATTTACCTTCTTTAATTTCAAAGCAGTGACCCCACTCCTCCAGGGTGATGTGCTTATCCTTGTTGGGGTCACACTCTTCAAAGAAGCGCGTTATGCAGTGTTCCAGGGGCACCAGAGATGCCCGCAAAGGAGCGAGCTCAGAGTGGGTCAAGACCCTGCAATGAGATAAATGGCAGCCAATTAACTGGGTTACTAACTTGTGTATGAAGAGCTAACTCTTACGACCACCAAGGGCATTTTTCTTCCCCAAGGCTGCTGAGGATGGCAAATAAGGCGTGCGTTCATGAAGAGCTACAAATGAAATAAATGATCTGTGGGTAAGACAGACAGCTTTTGGGATGTCAGTTCATAAGGTTTCCTTCTTCCCTAGGAACTCTCGTCCCTCCACCCTAAATTTATAGGGCTGCATCCCAACAATCATGTTTATACAACCTGGCTCTTACCACTGGCCGTACCGGATCATTCCAGACGTAGGTGCTTAATCCAACTGGGGCCAATCAGATTAGCTTCAGAATTTAGGATCAAGAATGAGGAAGAGTGGAAAGAGCCTCTCGGGAGGCTGAACCCTAACATGGAAACTTGGGAGCTTGTGGAATTGTGGCCATATTCTGTTATGGTCAAAGCAGCACTTTTCTTTTTTTCTTAAATTTTTTGGATGTGGACCATTTTTAAAGTCTTTATTGAATTTGTTACAATATTGCTTCTGTTGTGTGTTTTGGTTTTTTGGCCGCGAGGCATGTGGGATCTTAGCTCCCTGCCCAGGGATCAAACCCACACCCCCTGCATTGGAAGGCGAAATTTTAAGCACTGGACGGCCAGGGAAGTCCCTCAAAGCAGCTTTGTGTTTAGACTCATAACCGTATTTGCTTGACATTTCTATGTTCTAAAATGGAACTCGGAAGTTTCGTAAATCTGTTTAGAATTCTTGGGTACAGATAACTAGACATTGTATCAGGGAGATGACCTAGTTAACGGGAAGGTGGAAAGTGTTTACCTGTCCCTAGGATGTTGATCCAGCTCACTGAACTGCCAGTGTACCGGATACACATACATGTGGTAGTTTTTCTTAAAGTCTCTTAAGAGAAGGTCAAGCGAGTGGTCCCCAGCCAGGAGTCTCTTTTCATCCAGGTAAATTTTCTTGACCTGAGATTAGGAAGGGAGATGATCATTAGAGAATCAGACAAGTGTAATGGAATTATCACTTGCTAAACTTTACTTGAAGAGTATTCCTCACATGACAGAGGAAAACAAACCCAGAATGTTATTTGAGAACAAATTACATGCCTTCTAATCAACACTACAGCTTTCTGCATAGAATAACAGCTAACATTTAAAAAACCCTGGGGTTTTCAGAAGAAATTTAAGACTTTGTTTGATCTTTTAACCAAGTGATGTTCCTCATATTTCTTAAAACTATGAAAAGGTTTTAATGAAAAGGGCTGAACGGACCTAGACAAAATTGTTCATTTGTTGGTGAAAAGTTCTGTTCTTCCCCACTGGCATACTCCATTCTTTTTTTTTTTATTATTAATTAATTAAACTTATTTTTGGCTGCATCAGGTCTTAGTTGAGGCACGTGGGCTCTTCGTTGTGGTATGCAGGCTTCTCTCTAGCTGTGGCGTGGGCTCTGCAGCTGTGGCGTGCCAGTTCCAGGGTGCATGGGCTCTGTAGTTTGCGGCACTCAGGCTCTAGTTGAGGCGTGTGAGCTCAGTAGTTGTGGTGCGCGGGCTTAGTTGCACCGTGGCATGTGGGATCTTAGTTCCCTGACCGGGGATCAAACGTGCGTCCCCTGCATTGGAAGACGGATTCGATTCTTTACCCCTGGACCACCGGGGAAGTCCTGGCATACTCCATTCTTAATCCTTTATGTATTTCCATCCAGTGCCTGCTGCGGCTCAGGTCAGCCCTGGCATGATGCTGCTTGACACCCCTATTGAAATTTCCCTGTTTTGTATCTAATGCTCTCAAGGCTGTCTGTGGCAATGTGTTGTTAAAGAGAGAGGATAGAAATTACTTAGGGGCAATGCATATAAAACTACCAGCTTGTGACGTTACCAATTAGTGCACTAACTGAAAGCAATCAGAACAGAACTTCTACTTGTTCTCATGAACACATCTACCAATTTCCCTCCTTGTCACCATGCGTGAAATTCCTTCGCTCCTCATCTACTCAGCCCAGCCGCTCACTGGTGCTCAGAAGCTCACCCCTTCTCATCTACTCAAGAATACCCTGTGGCAGTTGGGCATCCTTCCTTCTTTACTGGATTATTTCCAGAGGCATACAAACATCCTCTGTCACCTCCCGCTGGTAGATAGGACCCTTGAACTCACATTCCTGTCCACCTGCCACCCATTTCACTTTTCCCCTTTACAGCAAAGTGTCTTCTCTACTTGCTGCTTTTACATCATTCCTCCTATTCTCTTTTGAACCCTACCCATTCAGGCTTTTCTCTTGCAAAAACAACTCCTGTCATGGTCAACTATGACTGTCATGTGCCAAATCAGGGGCCAACTCTCAGTCCCCATCTTAACAACCTGTAAACAGCATTTGACACAGTTAATGCACACCCTCCTACATGTTTTATTTTTTTCTTTATAGCATGTTTCATCCCACCTGACATAACATATTTGCATAAATGTTTATTTGCATGTATGTTCATATTTGCATACATGTGTATATAAGTATATATCATCTCTTTGCCTAGAATGTAGGCTCATGAAGGCAGAGATTTTTGTTTGGTCCCTTGCTGTATTTCCAGCATGTAAATCAATTCCAGGTACCTGGTATACACTCAATAACTATCTGATGAATGAATTTTCCCTGGGAACTTCTAGGATTAATATTCTGCACTTTTTAATCTTAATATATTACTGACATTGTTAATAATGGATTTCCCTTATATCATAAATCTATGTCTGGCCTATAAAGGCAAAAAACATGTTTAGATTTAAATAACATGCCTGGGCCTGAACATATAAACACTGAACTGAGGTTCATTTTGGTCAACAGAGTTTGCTCTAGGGATGAGTTCAAGAGCTCTTACTCAGGCCCCTGCCCTGCCTGTACGAATCGGGTGGTTTGGCTGTGTCCCAAGCTTTGAGGTGTGAATAATGACCACTACTATTTTGTTAATCCATGGGTGTTAACTAGGTGTGGTTTCTGATATGCAGAGGAAGGGCTGATATACCCCTCCCCCCAGCCCCGTCCCCTGACACTTTTTTCCTCAAGCTCTGTAGACAGACACTTAGGTAGCTGGCCGTGGATAACTTACTTTATTTCTCTGCTTCTCATTTAGATATCCAGCGTGCTCAGGGTTAGGTTCATAAAGCTGCATGAGGATATTCTTGAGCCAGTCTCTCATCCTTAGAGGAAACTGGTTCACTTCAAAGTCCGTACAAGCAGGAATAGCTGTTCCAGGCAGAAAGTAAATTGATTTTAATTTGGGGGTCTTACTCCAGTCCCAAGGACAGTCCTCATAACAGGATGCTTGACAACTTCCGGTGACTGACAGCATCCTCACTGCCCCTCCATCACAACAGTGGTCCTTAACCCTGGCACCATAGCAGAATTGCCAGGAGTGTTTTAAAAACATACCAGATGCCAGCTTCCTTTCAAAGAAATCCTGATTTGATTGATCTGGGTGGAGCCTGGGCATCAGGGTGTTTTAAAAAGCTCCAGAAGCAATTGTGATGTGCAGCCAGGGCTGAGAACCACTACCCTAGAATCAGAGAGTTGGAATTCAGAGGTGGAGGTCACAAGAGCTATTTATTAGGAGAAAAGAGCAAAAGGCAGCAGTTAGCTTATACTGTGGAAATAATGTTAAATCTCAGTGGCTTAAAGGAACAAACATATTTTTCAGGTATAACTGACATACCACACTGTAAGTTTAAGGTGTGCAGCATAA
Source organism: Stenella coeruleoalba (assembly GCF_951394435.1). Lineage (NCBI taxonomy): Eukaryota > Metazoa > Chordata > Mammalia > Artiodactyla > Delphinidae > Stenella > Stenella coeruleoalba. The sequence goes on along the minus strand of NC_137149.1, from coordinate 143,200,643 downwards.
TGACTTGACATACATATATTGTGTAATGATTACCACAGTAATCATTAGTTTAGTTAAACATTTGTAACCTCATATAGTTAACTTGAGTTTTTTATTTCCTTGTGGTGAGAACTGTCAGGATCTACTCTCTTAGCAACTTTCAAATATACCATATACAGCAGTGTTGACTAGTATGTCGTACATCACATCAAACGTTTATCTCTCCATCCTGCTGCATGTCCCCTGTAAGTTGGCAGGAGAGCTCTGCTCCTCTGTCTCTCTGGGGCTCAGGATGGGGGAGACACCGCCATTCAGCATCATCTCAACACGAGGTGAAGACGGCATGGAGAGCCATACACAGCTCTTAAATGCTCTGTCCAGAGCTCCCATGGATGACTTTTGCTTGCATTTCACTGGACAAAGCAACTCATATGGCTGCATCTAACATCAAGGGGGCTGAGAAACGGAATCCTCTCATGTGTCTGGAAAGACAGGAGAGGTTAGTGAGCACTGCTAATGTGGAGAATCACTTAGCGACCAGGAGATCCAAACACAATTGAGAGTATCCTGGGGAAGGAGGACAATTTCAAAAACTTCTGGAGGACTATGCTGTCACTAAAACTTCTTGGCAAAGGCTTCGCTTTTGGAAGAGGACGACTAATTTAACAAAATTCCAATGATTCATCTCAGTTATTAAGCGGATAACATTATCATAGTGGTTCTGAATGCTGACTGCACATTAGAATTGTCTTGGTTACTTTGAAAACAAGTGAAAAAACAATGCCAAGGTTCCAACCCAGTCCAATTAAATCAGAATCTCTTACAGTTAAAGCCTGGACATTATTCTTCTAATTTTTAAAAAAGTCTTCCCAGTTATTTTAATGTGCAGCCTGGATTCAGAACTACATTAACTTTTTGCTATTGTCGTCTGCATATATATGAGTACCTATATATATGTATATAATTCAGATTCATCCAAAACACTTTCAGCAGTGGTGGTTAGACTCTTACATTTGCAGGCTCCAAAGTAATCCAGCTGCAGTTGGTGCCCCTTTTTGGTCCCCTCCAATCTGCACTTAGTAGCAAAGAGATGGCAGGAGCTGGCGTAGGTCTGATTGTCAGTGCCGCAAACCTAAGAAAGACAAGTAGGAGAAAAACCTCAGGCTTGGGAATGTTCATTGGGAAAACACTCTGTTCCTTAAAGTCTAATGAACTACTGTTTCTATTGACTGTTGTTTAAATATTAGATGATAACCTGGGCATTCACTTTTCTCTTTAACAAAAGATTTCAACTGCAAATTACTTTCATTCAAATCACTAACTGTTTGATGTCCCTTAAAGACCATTTTGTAGAAGCCTTACTTGGTCAAGGAGTTTTGTAGGAGGACAAGTCGCTGGATCTTGGCAAGCACAGTGGGGTTTTCCCTGTTGATCAGTCTTGCAGACGTGTCCTCTTTTACACTGGAAGCTCATGCAAGAATCTAACAGAAAAGTTTAGACAGGAAACATGGACAAAGCTAAAGTGAGTACGTAAACTCAAATTCATCCAGACAGTTCCATTTCCATGACTAAGAGAAAATTTGGGAAAACATTAGAAGCCTTTTTAATGGACGCGTTAATTTTCAGGTGGGACCCTCTGGCTCCAGACTATTTTGCATAATAGTCTAGATTTCTTTGCAGTTTGGATTGGGGATCTAAAAAGAACAAACAACTTTTCTTGACCTGCCGGCAATGGTCATAGTCTGACGTCTACAGAGCAGTGCTGTGCAAGTTGGCCAAAAGTTAAATAAGCCATGAGAATTTTTATGGTTGAAATTCAAAATTTTGTGATTGGGGTATGTGATTAAGAATTAGGTTTTGGGGGCTTCCCTGATGGTGCAGTGGTTGAGAGTCCGCCTGCCGATGCAGGGGACACAGGTTCGTGCCCCGGTCCGGGAAGATCCCACATGCCGCAAAGTGGCTGGGCCCGTGAGCCATGGCCGCTGAGCCTGTGCGTCCGGAGCCTGTGCTCCGCAATGGGAGAGGCCACAACAGTGAGAGGCCCGCGTACCGCAAAAAAAAAAAAAAAAAAAAAAATTAGGTCTTTATTAAATATGAGATCTCAATTCTAAGTTATGGATTTGAGTGTAAATAAGGTAGAATCAATTTTTCTTCTTCGAAGCAAAAGGACTTAGAGAAAAAGAATTCTAGCTTTTGCAGTAACATTGCAACCGGATTTCCAGTTTGTAAACACAGTTACCACAGTTGTAGATCAAATGTGCACACGAGAATGTCAACAATTTATGGGAGCATTTCCTTGGGGAGGAGTGGGGAGAGGAAACATTCTGTGCAGTAGTCACAGATGATGGCGTGGGGATAGCGCAACATAGCCTATTCCGTCTCTCTCCTCATATAGTCACAGACTGCTTGCTTAGCCCATACTCACCGACACTGTGCACCCTTGTGTTGCCTTCAGTTGAACGGTCATCTTCATTCAGTGAGCTTTCTGCTTTCTTGGCCTTTATAATAACAAGAGCAGAAGTTGAAGTCTATTTTAGGGAAAGCCTTTACATAATTTATCTTTCCACTGTGCGTACCTTCACAGATCTTTTCGTACTCCAATCGTTTCAGATCTCAGAAGGAGAAGACACCAGCCGCAGCCGTGGAAATAGACAGTAACCCTCTGAGAACAGGAGCCATTTCTATCTTTATGAACTGGGTTCAGTGCTATATCTCTGGGGATTACCCAATAAACATTGGAACTAACATCAGAAGCGAAGTTGGAACCTCCCCTTTGGTTTGGGAAAACAGTAGAAATGTGGTATTACCATGTGATTCTATAGTTAAGACATGATTACATTAGTAATCTCTGTGACGCTATTGGGAAACGTTTCTTACCAGGTTTCTAAAATGTAAGAAAACTCCTGCCTTAGAATGGCAGCAGAGTTCTCAGGAATCGAAGTTAGTATTCACCTTGCCCACCAAAAGCTGTGCTACGTGCTCCTGGTGGGTGGCTGCCAGAGTTTTGCATGAAAGCTCCAAATGATTAAACAACCAAATTGCAATATGTTTCTTCCCTTCCCTCACCCTGTTGCTGTTTCCCGATTATCATTTTGGTGTGTGTTTGCTTCAAAAAGCTGTAGCTGAAGTCTTTGTTCTTTGCCTTTATAGCTAAATCAATAAACATTGCTGGATCTCTTACGTTATTATGTTAGAGGCATTTTGCTAGACATTGGTGATCAACTTGACTATGACCTGGCACCTGCTATCAAGGCATGAGAGCAGCAGTTGTCATGCCTCCCATCCCTCTTATCTATCAGAATTTACCACTCTAGTTAGTGCCAGGGACGTTCAACTGCCGGTATCTGCATCTCTGTGCCTGGAAAACCACGACACTCTATATGGCCTGCCCAAGGACAGACTGGAAGTGCTGGGGAATTCACACCTCTCCTAGTAATCCTCAGCTTCTATAAAAGCCATAGGTCCCTCACTCTCCAAAGGGGCTAATCCAGAGGAATGTGCTTTCCATGGCTTTAACTATGTACCGTTGATTAGCTTCCTTTGTTCCCTGAACTTCTCAAACAAACTGCACTAAAATCCAGGATATGCTTCTAGGGGAACCCAAATAAAACAGGCATTTTCAGACTAATGATGGAGATGTAGAGAAAAATAAATAATTATAATATATTTTAGTAATGTACTAAGAGATGAGCACAAGGGATTGCAGGAGCACAGAGAAAGGTCATGGCTATTTTTTGAAAAGCTAACCACTTTATCGGACAAGCATCATTGTAAACAATCTCACCCCTCGGTTTTCTACAGGTTCGCTGGTATCTACATTCTCATTCTCACGTGCTTTTTCTCTTTGCTCCTCATAGTTAATGTGATAGTAATTGGATTGAGCTCTTTCATTCTCCAGGAAAGCCTCGCTTGGGTTGAAGTACTCCTCACTCGCATTGTGCCTGGGGCCATCATCGCCGTCATCATCAGTCCCATGATTTCCGGGCATGATGTTACCATCCGTAGGCTCCACCAGCAAAGGCTCAGAAAGAGTCTTTTTGTCCATCTCCTCATGGTTGCTGATAACTTCAAGGCCAGGCTGTGCTTCTCGGCTCTGCCATTCTTTATCTTGATTGGGCTTACTGATTTTTGATGCAGTTTCCTCTTCCATCTCTGCATTGGAGTTTTCCTCTTCTTGTTCTTGGCCACCCTGTTCAAATTCATCTTTCTGCATCTTGCTTACTTGAGTTGGTTGATAGGACTCTTCCAAAATACCATCAGACTGTGTACTGTCTTCTTCCTGATTGCTGGTAGAATGCTGCTCGGGAACTTCTCTCTCCCTTTCTTGGTTATCATTGTGGGTACCAATTTTACCTGGCTCTTCCTCATCTCCATTTGGGATATTTGGACCCTGCTCTTGGTTTCCTTGAACACTTAGGTCTTGGCTCTGTTTGCTGCTCCCGTTCAACTGAGGATGTGAGTCATTTATAGGTTGTTCTTGGTTTTCCTCTGTCTCTGTGATGCTTTCTTGTTGATTAGAATCTACAGTGGGACTAACATCATGACCAAGGAATCCTTCGGGGAGCTTTTCCTTTGGAGGCTCACTCATATCTTCTTTAAGGTCCAGTGTACCTTCAGTTGGTGTATACTCCAAATTCTCAATTAAGTCACTTTCACTTTCCTCTTGATCCTGTAATCCCAGGTGTTGGCTGTAACTCTGGTCCTGATCTGCTGACTGGTCATGGTTTTCCTCCTCTGACTTTAGTACTGAAGATTTTTCAGGCTAAAAAGAAAAAAGTTTATCCTTGAAACAAATGATTATGTCATATCTACATCATATTTACAATTCATAAGCCAACATTGAATATTTCTTCATTCTTTTTCTTCACATAATGTCTTATAAACTTACTTTTGATGTTCTTCACATTCGATAGCTACAAGTTTAACCTGAACTTGAATTTTTTGAAATAAAACAATTATGTAGCACTTCAGCCCAAGAAGTAAAACTCATTAATCCTCACAATTCTGTTAGAGATTGGAGGCAGTTGATGTGATCATCATCTTAAAAAAATTAAACTTAGAGTGAATCAGGTAGTCTCTTTGACCACGCTTTAGAATTGAGACCTTGAGAGACAAAAGTCTGTACTAGTATAACCATGTTACTTTTACCTTATGAGTGGGATGGTCTTCTATGGATACTTCAGTTTCATTTTCTGCATCTTCAGCCCTTACAGTGGGGATTGCAGTGTGCTCAGATGTTACCAACATTTCAGCCTGTTGGAAGGAACTCAAGGAATCAGCAGTTGGGTTGGAATGATCAGATAGGAACCTTGCTTGTGTCTGAAAAAAATTAAAAACTGGTTTGTTATTCATGCCTAAATGTTAAAAATTTCTAGCTACTTTTTTCTTGTCATCATTGTTAGTAGTAATATATTTCATTTATACATCAGTTAAAAGATATTCTCTAGAATTTTTAAAGATACAAGCAAATAGTCAGAATATAATCTTAAGTGAAAACAAAATCCCAATCATGATGAAGAAAAAGTTATATATGCAGAGAATGGGGGAAGATAGGGCCAAAATGATTTCAATAATAGCAACCTTTGATTTTTGGAATTATTTTCTGTGTTTTTCAAACTTTTACAAAGCGTTTGTACTTTATAATTTTGAAAAATGTTGTTTAGCATAAAGTTGAAATCAAATTAACCATAGGCTATAGCACTGTGCATTTTCTTAAATTAACTTTTAAGTACTCACTGATAATTAGCAGGAAAAGTTATAAACCCTTTATTCAATATTTGCGTACTTTCCTAACTCTATCAGTCTTATATTCATCAGGAAATCATGTAGTAAAAAAATAATTTAATCTTGAACTAATTGAAAAACTGTATGAAACAGGACACCAAGTCTAGTAGGGCTGAACAGCTATGGAGTATTATTTCCTTTACAGGAATAGCTCTATTTCTAGCAAGACTGGAGGCATAGATGAAGAGCTGGGTGGTGATACATGATGGAGAAGTTGAACAACTGGACGTAGAGATAAGAGACCTTCCTTCAAGTCTTGACTCTGCTATTTACTATGTGTGGTGGTTTGACAAATTGTTCATCTGTACTCTCTCATCTCTCAAGGTGAGGTGAGCAGAAATATCAAGGTAAGGCTATGTATACAAGACATTTTGTGAATTTTAAGGGGTAACCCAAGTGAAAAATTACTATAGCTAGTAGTAATATCACACAGTGGTAATAATATGAACTGTCTGATATCTTAGGCAGGTATTCATCACAGATCTTTATTAGAGATACTGTGAACACTCATGTCAGACAGGTCCAGGTGTAAGTATAAAACTCAGATTTTATTTGAATTGACTTGTCTTTACTCCATTACCAGTTCCTGTAGTGCTGATTATATAGTGTAAAGAAAGTCATGGAGTACAGGATTTTATTGATTGATTTAATTTTAAAGTGAAATATAAATTACTTTTTTAAAGTTTTTATTTCATATTGGAGTATAGTTGATTAACAATGTTGTGTTAGTTTCAGGTGTACAGCAAAGTGATTCAGTTATACATATACATGTGTCTATTCTTTTTCAAATTCTTTTCCCATTTAGGTTGTTACATAATATTGAGCAGAGTTTCCTGTGCTATACAGTAGGTCCTTGTTGGTTATCTATTTTATTCTATTCTATTCTATTCTATTCTATTCTATTATTTATTTAGTTAGTTAGTTTTTGGCCACACCCCACAGCATGTGAGATCTTATTTCCCTGACCAGGGATCAAACCCACGCCTTCTACATTGGAAGGCAGAGTCTTAACCACTGGACTGCTGGGGAAGTCCTATATTGTTTTATTAATTTTTATTGGAGTATAGTTGCTTTACAATGTTGTGTTAGTTTCTGCTGCGCAGCAAAGTGAATCAGTTATACGTATACATATATCCACTCTTTTTAAGATTTCCTTCCCATTTAGGTCACCACAGAGCACTGAGTAGAGTTCCCTGTGCTCTACAGTAGGTTCTCATTAGTTACCTATTTTATACATAGTCGTGTATATATGTCAGTCCCAATCTCCCAGTTCATCCCTCCACCCCCAGGATTTTTTTTAGATGTGGTTTCTTCTCTTGCTTCTTATTACCTTTTCAACTAAAAGGAATAATCATATTTGAAAAAATTTCCAGAGAAGCCATTTTTAAGAGGAGCATGGAGAAAGAACAGTGGCCAGTTTGGCAAGTTGCTGGCAGGGGCCTGATGGAGGACAATAGTGGAGGAGACTTTCTGCTTATTAATGGAGAACTGCTCCCTGTCTCTGCATCCTTCTTCCTCCACTCCCCCTCAGCAAGCTGGAAGAAAGGCAACAGCTTATCTTTCAGAAACACAGCAGCTTATCTTCCAGAAATTTTCAGAAAGTGAAATTCTGTTTCATTATTCTCTCCACATGTAACAACATACCCTCTGGAAATCTGTGTGGTTTCTCCGAACCATACAGAACTCACTTATTTCTGGAGAATTCAGGCAGGCAGGGAAAATGATACAAGATTTTTAACAGGTATATCCTTTGAGAAGCTACTTAGTTTTTTTTGTTGTTTTTTTTTTGTTTTTTGCGGTACGCAGGCCTGTCACTGCTGTGGCCTCTCCCGCTGCGGAGCACAGGCTCCGGACGTGCAGGCTCAGCGACCATGGCTCACGGGCCCAGCCACTCCGTGGCATGTGGGATCCTCCCGGACCGGGGCACGAACCCGTGTCCCCTGCATCGGCAGGCGGACTTTCAACCACTGCACCACCAGGGAAGCCCGATACTTAGTTTTTTAACACGGGACTGAGTCTATGAAAAAAATTTTCCTAGCAGGGAAACATCTGGAACATGTCTATATGCAGGCGTGTCATTCAAACATTTAGTTCAAAGACCCTTTTGATGCTTGTTTACATAGTGGCAACAGCTGCAAGGGCAAACCGCATTTTCAAGAGAAAACAATGGTCCTGTGGGAACTTCTTTCTGTGCTGAACATATTAATTATTCCACTTCTGTAATTTCAGAGGAGAATTTATAATTACAGCTGGAGTAGCTCCTCGTTACTTAAGCATGATTCTTAGCAGTGCTCACAAATTCTTTTTTCTAAGAACTACTTGGTCTGGGTGGCATGGTGTTTATCCTTGCTGACACATCTGTCAACCAGAAGCTTTCCAAAAAACAAGGACAGGGACTTCCCTGGTTGTCCAGTGGTAAAGAATTTGCCTTACAATGCAGAGTACACGTGTTCGATCCCTGCTCAGGGAACTAAGATCCCACATGCTGCGGGGCAACTAAGCCTGCGTGTAGCAACTACTGAGCTCACACGCCTCACCTAGAGCCTATGTGCCGCAAACTACAGAGCCCCCGTGTCCTGGAGCTCGCGCACCACACAACTAGTGAAGAGAAAACCTGCACGCCACAACTAGAGAGAAGCCCGTGCACCACAAAGAAAGATCCCGCGTGCTGCAACTGAGACCCGACGCAGTCAAAAATAAATAAAATATATAAATAAATAATAAATAAATCTTTAAACAACAACAAAAGCAAGGACAGACTCTTAGACGTAGTAGAGAGGGAAGGAGAGAAGGCACAAGAGATAAATTGCTTTGTTTATTTCAGGGAGGTTGATTCATCCATTTGGTGAAAAGGAAAAAATGGCACAAATCCTTTAGTCTGATTAAGGATGGTACGGATGCTTTGGGAGATATCCAAATGATCGTCCAAGCTACGGTCCCATTAAATCAACAAAGACAACTTTCAGGTATTTTGAGGCTGCTGACATGGTCTCAGATGATCTGATTTGCGTGTGGCTGATTTATTGCAGTGTAAATGGTGGGGCTAGTATATCTGGCTGTGAAGAAAAGAAAGTTCTGGTCCTGTCTGCTTTCAGCATGTTTGCTTGGACTTACCCCCAAGTGTGAGTTAGGAGCGGATTTGTGGTTACCATATCATTTCCTGTCCCTAGCCTATTGGGTCTTGCTTTCATTATAGACTCAGAATTTCTCAGCCAGTATGTATTGATCTTGAAGAAAATGCTGCTGGCGAGTGTGGGTATTTGCTCCAAGATTTCTCATACTAATTTCTTAGATTTTTCATATTAGCCTGGTGAGCTTCCATAGGAGAATTTATTTCTTCCTGTTCTCTTTGGTATTTGGGCATATTCCCTGGCTAATAGACTGTTAGTCAACACTTTCAGCTGCGTACTTGTATCTTGTAGAACCTGTTAGCTCTTAAAGAAATATATTTTTTGTCGACCTTTTTTTTGTTGTGTCTCACGGCTTGCGGCATTTTAGTTCCCCAACCAGGGATCGAACCCGGGCCCCCTGCAGTGGAAGCATGGATTCCTAACCACTGGACCACCAGGGAATTCCCAAGAAATATATTTTTTTTAAGTACCTTATTTCCTTTTTACTAGTCATTCATTCCTTGCTTGGGAAAAAAATAATTTGATTAAAATAAAAATGAATTTATCTACAAAACAGAAATAGAGTTACAGATGTAGAAAACAAACTTATGGTTACCAGGGGGCTAAGGTGGGGAAGGGATAAATTGGGAGATTGGGACTGATTTTATATACACACTACTATATATAAAATAGATAACTAATAAGGACCTACTGTACAGCACAGGGAACTCTACTCAGTACTCTGTAATGGCCTATATGGGAAAAGAATCTAAAAAAGAGTGGACATGTGTATATGTATAACTGATTCACTCTGCTGTACGCCTGAAACTAGCACAACCCTGTAAATCAACTATACGCCAATAAACATAAAAAAATTAAAAAAGAGAACTTCAAACCATTCTATAAGAACATTTTATTTATTTATTTATTTATTTATTTAGGGAGGGTGGTCCCTGATTTATTTCTTAAAAATTTAGGGCTATATAAAATCAAAAGCATCTCACAAGTGATATGATTAACATGCTACTAAGTAAATAGCACAAGCTGAAGAACATTTTCTTTTAAATGGAGGATTTCTAAATTGAGTATCAGGAAGGAGAGATGTAACAATAGAAGAAAGGATATTTACCGGGATTGCAACTGCAGTTTCCAAAATGAATAGGAAAAAAATCACAGACTTCATTTTTCTAGACCTGTAAACCAAGAAGATAATTAGCAGTAGTGGGTAAAATTTCCTTGTAAAAGATTAAAAGATACTCTGCTTAGCAAATACTGAGCTTGATACTGTCCTTTGTATTTAAAGGCAATTGTTGTCCTTGTGGACTAACATATCTGAAAAGACCGATTAATGACAGTTTTTACCCAATCATGTCCCTCTGAGAATGACTCCTTGATTTTTTGACCCAGCTGTGTTTGGCAGAACGTGTCTTTGTTTTGTTTTGTTTCTATTAATTTATTTCTTTTATTTTTGGCTGCGTTGGGTCTTCATTGCTGTGCACGAGCTTTCTCTAGTTGCGGCGAGCGGGGGCTACTCTTCGTTGCGGTGCACGGGTTTCTCATTGCGGTTGCTTCTCTTGTTGCGGAGCACGGGCTCTAGAGCGCAGGCTTCAGTAGTTGTGGCACGCAGGCTCAGTAGTTGTGGCACACGGGCTTAGCTTCTCCGTGGCACGTGGGATCTTCCCGGACCGGGGATCGAACCCGTGTCCCCTGCGTTGGCAGGCAGATTTTTAACCACTGCGCCACCAGGGAAGCCCACCTAGCTTTGTTGATGACTGTGCTTTCTTGGATAAAGGCTTTATGCAGATCTTGGTTCTGAAGATTTGTGAGTGTTCACAGTGAATGCAAAAGTCACAAAGTGAAGTAATATAGTGGGTCAGGTTTGGATTAAGCAAACTGCTTCTTTGGTGTTGGAGAAACTCATACATTCAATAGAGACTTTTAGAAATGAGACATTGCACTGCCCTACAGGGGCCATCCATGTTCACTAATTTAGAGGTCGCACATTGGGAATCTGTGAGCTGGTGGTGCCTTGCAGATGGGTTGGGTTTGGCAGGCACTGTGTGTTTTAAACTAGCATTCTAAAATCTGGAGCTTTCATGTGAAAGTTCAGATTTGTAGTTTCTCTTGAACCATTGAGCCTCTTAGCACCACTATGTCTTTATGGCAACCGCTGGCTGGATCTGAGTTGAGACCATCATCTATAAGTGATGCTGGCAGTTGTACCTGGTCTGTCTCATTTTTGTTATTTGCCATGCATTTGAGTTTAATTAGTTCCAAATGAACTTATTTAATTTAGAGATGAAACAAGTGAGGCTCAGGGAGGCTGAGTAAATTGGCCTCCACATGAACTCTTAAAAGAGTGGGCTGTCTACATTTTCTTGCAGAGTATCCCTAAGCCTGGTAGTCTGAACTCTGACTGGGATTAGGGGTACACTTTTTATTCTTTAATAGAGATTCTCTGGATCTCCCAGAACTAGAATATGACTTTTTAAATGATTTTTTAGAGTCATAGCTTTATATATAAATACATCCATACAGCTTTAAATATTACTTTGATGTTTATAAAGAAAGTGAGGAATTTCTTCTGCTAGTTACTCAATATTTTTAAATAAATGCTCAAGTGGGTATTTAAAAATATCTTAATATTTAACATTATTCAACTAATTTAATACTGTAACAGCTCTCACTTCACACACACACAGCACATGCACGCACACATGCACACAGTACTCTTCTTCTCCTCCTTCCCCTCCCCCTCTTCCTAAAATAATTGTATCACAATTCTTATTTAAATCATTATTTGACATTATGACAAGGTAAATATTCTTCATAGCTGAGCCAAGTAGCAGTTTCTTGTGTTGAATAATACTTATGTTTCTTTTGTTGAACAATATTTTGTTTTTGTCTGGACCTAGAAATTGTCTCCCTTTTCAAAGTACTTTCCCATGTACCCATCACTTATTCTTCCCAAGGTAGATGAGGCTATTAAAATAAATCATAATCTAGAATTTAACGTTCATTCACTCTTTTCACCAGTATGTATTAGGTTTATGGAACTCTAGTCATTTATATTTTAGATCAGCATATTATTACTTGTCTACTGTTTTGGAAAACCATTAATATAGTATAGTTTCAGGCAGGGTCTCTTTATCTTGGCACTGTTAACATCTTGGGCTGCATAATTTTCAGTTGTGAGGGCCGTCCTGTGCATCGTAGGACATTTAGCAGCATCCCTAACTTCTACCCATTGTATGTCAGTAGCAAGTCCCTCAATCCCCACCAGTTATGACAACCAAAAATGTCTTTAGACATGGCCAAGTGACCTTGGAGGGCACAGTCACCTGATTTAGAATTACTGTCTTAGTAGAAGGAACATGGTGCTTTGCCATTAGAAACACATGTATTTGAACTTGAACCCACATTTGCCATCCATGTAATCTTTGGAAAATTACTTAACCCTCTGAACCTCAGATTCCCCATCTGAAAATGGGGATAACGTCTGTGATGGTTAATTTTATGCGACAATTTGACTGGCCTGTGGGATGCCCGGGTATCTGGTTAAACATTATTTCTAGATGTGTCTGTGAAGGTGTTTCCAGAAGAGATTAGCATTTGAATCAGTAGACTGCATAAAGCTGATTGCCCTTCCAGTGCGGGTGGGCTTCATCAGATCTGTTGAGGGCCAACAAAAAGTTGGAATAAGGGAGAATTTGCTCTCTCAGCCTCCCTGTTTGAGTGGGAACATTGGTCTTCTCCTGCCCTTGGTCTGGACCATATACCATCAGTTCCTGGTGCTCAGGCCTTCAGACTAGAACTGCACAGTTACATGAGATCACCATGCTTACTGGGTCTCCAGCTAGCAGAGGCCAAATTATGGAACCTTATCAGTGTATATAGTTGAATGAGCCAATTTCTTATAATCAGTCTCTCTCTATATATAAACATAAACACATATCTATTCCCTGCCACCCTGGAGAACCCCAATACAACATCTAATTCAGTTTTGTGAAGATTAGAAGAAATAGTATTTGTAAAAATGCCTGATACCTAGGAGATGCTCAATACATCTTTCTTCTTTCTTTTTTCATTTTCCATAAAAGTCAAATTGCGATTCTTAGATAAACAACTTAGAGCCTCAGAAAATAATAGAATTTAATTTTTGCTGTGAGGTCAGAATAATTTTTCAGTGGACATTTAGGGTCTCTTTTGCCCACACATTTACCAAAGCTCCCTTTAACTTGAGGAGTCTTTCCTACATTCATCACAAATAACAATGGAATTAGGCTAAGACACCGTTACCACATTTCTTATAAATGGTAACGACATAAAGAGGAAGCAAAAATCAGCAAAAGCATTGTGGGTTTTAAAACTAATTTCCTTCTGATTTTAGTTTTTATAGCACTATGTATAGCTAATTAAACTTGAGAAAATATTTCCCTTTGATTTGATCATAGGATCTCACAAATTCCCTTCACTTTCTTAACTCTAATGCAGCTGAATGAGTCAAAAAGAAACATGTGCCCAGTTGGCCAGAGCTTGCATCACTCATCTACTCTCTTATTCATTTATTGAGCACTTACTAGACACTGCCTAAGCACAGGGCTACATGGTTCCTGTCTGAAGAGTTACAAACGAGGAAGTCAAGTAAATCAGTGATTTAGTATCATGTGATGAGTATGTACATAATGCTGTGGAAATACAGATAAGAAGCATTTACAGTTAGGTAGTTAATGTTGCTAACATTTACTGAGTCCTAAGGGCTTAAGTTACAGGCACTGTTCTGAGGGGTTTGCACATAGTAACTCTTTGAATCTTCCCAACAATTCTACAAGGTAGCACTTTATTTTCATCATTTTATTAGTAAGGAAACTAAGGTTAAGTAACGTGTTCAAGGTTACTCAGTTAAGTGGCAGAACCGACATTAGAGACCTAGCTGTTTGGTTTTATGTCCATGTTCTTAATCAGTACTCTCTACTGCCACTGTATAGAAAAGACTTTCAGAGGAGGGAGTTCTTAACCTGAGATCTGAAAAACCACTCAGTACTAGTTAGCTGTGTGAAAGATGGAAGGGCAATCTAGAGGGTGGAAACAGCATGGGGGAAGGTCCAGAGTCATAAGACAGCATATGTTTGAGTTGCTAGGGTGTTAGAGGGTGAAGCAGAGGGAGATAAGGCTCAAAACAAGGCAAGTCTCTGTGCATTAAACTAGGAATTTTAAGTTCCAGTTGAAAAGCTATGGGTCTTCAATGACTGTAAGTGGGGGAATGATATAATCAGATCTGAGTGTTAGAAAGGGTCCTTGGGACAGCGATGTGGGGGACAGATGAGTAGAAAAACTTACTAGGAGGAAATTGCAATATCAAGATGACCGGTGGTCAGAGCCTTAAATTTTGCCTCTGGTCTTGAGAACGGAAAAGAGGGGGATAGATCCAGCTTGTACTGGCTCATGAGAGCCAGTTGTTAAATTTCCAGGAATTTGGTGAGCTGGCTATTAAACAAAGCCATCACTGAAAATTAAAGTATATACACTTACAATTTAGTTATATTAAAAACAAAAGAAATAAATACTCAAAACTCATCATTTTATACTTATTTTACTACTTTTACTGCTACTACTCTCTTGAAGTTATTTATGCCTGTTGTATCTGTAGGTGGAAATACTATATAATGTGTGGTAATGCACTTCTCTTCCCAATTCTATTCAGTGATGTCACATTAGTAGCTTGAAATCAACCATGGTGGGAGGATTACACCATGGAAATCATCAAATGCTACTCATCCCCCACCCCCTGCAAAAGCTGGTAGCTAAACATTTGCCAGTATACCACTGGATAGTTATGAGAAATATTTAAAGCCGGAACAGAGAAGACTCAATGTCAAATTGTATACTGTGGGAAGAAGCGAAGGACGAGTCTTGGGCTATCACATTTCTAATTTGGGCAACTGGGTAAAGGGTGGTGGTAATACAAGTATAAGGGATTATAAGAGTTTTAGAGGAAAGATGATGATTCGTTTTGGACTTGTTGGATTTGAGTAGAGATATACTTAAATGAATGGGTCTGGAGGTAAGCATAGAGTTTGGGGCTAAAGGTATAGTTTGAGTGTTTTTCGCATGAAAAGCTATACAGTGAGTAGAACAGAGGACAGGAGCCAGAACGCTGGTGAGTGAAGACCATTAGGTGCCGTTAGAGGATGGGAAGAACTAAACACACAAAGGATGAGAGAAAGGAGAGTCGCATAAGAAAAAGAAAACATTAAATGTTACAGAGAGGTCAAAGTAAACAAGTCTAGAGATTCTCCACTGCATTTGGAAATGCAGAGGTTACTGTAGAGTTGAGGGAGTGTAGTTTTGGTGCAGCAGTGCTGGTAGAGGCCAGTCTCCAGTGACTGGGGAGTAGATAGACAGTAATGGAGTGAAGACAGTATGTGTAGACCACTCTTAAGATGGTTGGCCATGAAAGGAAAGAGAGTGAGATGGAGATGGTAGCTAAAGGGGAAATGCAGTCACAGGAAACTTTTACTTGTATTCAGATGTGGTCCTCTAAGTCTTTTCTATGCTGAGGGGGAAACATAAGTAATGAATGAGAAGATAGATGGGAAGAGAGGAGACGTGGTAAATATCATGGCCTCCAGGGACCTGCACCTCCTGGGTTTCATACCCTGTGATTTTGCCCTTGGTTTTGTGACTAGTTCTGGCCAAAGGGACATTAGCAAGTAGGATGCCAGCAGAGACCTGGGAAGCACTTGCAAAGTGGGATTTGTCCTCCTGTGGAAGCCATCTTCCATGCTATAAAAATGCTCGGACTAGAGGCTGGTCCAGACCACTGAATGATAAGCAGCCACCTGAAGAGAACCCTGGAGGATGAGAAACCACAAGGGATGGTTCAGCCCCAGTTAAGCTCCCAGCTGGTTGGAGCCTCATGAGTGACTCCAGACAAAGTCAACAGAAGAATGACCCAGTTGAACTCAGTACAGATTGCAGAGTCATGTGCAAATAGGGGGACTGGTTTTAAGCCATTTAATTTGGGGCTGGATTGTTACGCAGTAATAGATAACTGAAATGGGGGAAAACAAAGAAGTTGCCTGAGTCATTGGGGAGGCAATATTGCACAGTGATTAAAGACGTAGGCTCTGAAATGGGACTTCCTGGACTCTAATACTTAATTTGCATAATCTTGGGTAAATTATTCAGCTTTTAGGAATCTCAGTTCTTTATCTGTAAAATCATGATGGACATTAAGTGAGGCAATAGACTCTCAGTAAGCCCTTGATAAATATTTGCTGGTCTCATATAAGCACAGGTGGAAGGTTTAACTTTGAAGAGAAGGAGACTCTTTGTTCTTCCAGACAAAAGGGAGGAAAAACTGTAAGGATACGTTGAGGTGAGGCCCCTAGAAATATCAGTCATTAAGTTGGGCTTAGTTACACCTTCCTCACATTTATAGAGCATTTCACAGTGTATAAAAGATTTTCTTGTATACTGTTTCACTTTATCCAACAAGAAAAGGAGGGTAGATAATATTTAGCTATAAAGAAACAGAAGCTTGAAGAATATAAATTATTTGGCTAAATGTGCAAGACTTAAGAGGTGAGCAAGGACTAGAATGTTGCACTGTGGACTCAGAATCCAGGGTTCTCACATGGTCTCGCAGAACAGGCTGCAAACTAGAAATGAGAAGTCTGGCTTTGGGCCCTAGTACTGCCAAGTCCTAAATGCTACTTTAAGAAAATTACTTAATCTCTCCAAACTTCTTCTATAGAATGGGAATAACAATTCCAATGTCAAAGGGAGCCACTGAAGTAGGGAAGCTCTTTGCAAACTCTGAAATAACATACACGTGTAAGTGATTATTATTTCCATTGCTCTGCCTGGTGGCTGTCATCAATATTATCATTATAGCCATTTATGTCTTATATTTAGTGTGGTATAAGGGAAATGAATCTTTAGTGTTCCTTACTTTTTCTCCTCCCTCTTTTCATGTCTTCCTCCCCTTGGTGATATCAAGCTACCCAGGAGTCCTAGTTACAAACTATTTTCACATTTAGTTCACTCAATGAAACAAACGCACATGTCCTATATTCCACATATTTAAATTCTAGTTTTCTACATGCAATGAATCCATAGGTAGAAGATAAGAAAATGTCTAAGTTAATGTCTTTCTAGTCTGGGTAAGAGGTATCTTCACATTGGCCTTAACCCAAAGGAGCTATAGAATGCTAATATTCTTGGCATAGCTGTGGAAAAGACATGAAGGCAGGATAAGTATAGGGTTTGTCATCTGAGCTTAGGTGGCCAGTTGTGCAGGATTTGGGGGAGTCAACCCCAACTTTTGCTGCATGGTCCCTGATTATTTACTGTGTCCCAGGTTGGAACTATTTTTTAGGGGTCTTATGTTTATTTCCATCCTGAAATCAAAAACAAAATTTAAAGACAGAATATGGTTATGTCATTTAGAATGTTTATAGCAAGTTGGGGGGGACCTTCAAGATGCTGGAGGAGTAAGACATGGAGATCACCTTCCTCCCAACAAATACATCAGAAATACATCTACACGTGGAACAACTCCTATAGAACACCTACGGAATGCTGGCAGAAGACCTCAGACTTCCCCAAAGGCAAGAAACTCCCCACGTACCTGGGTAGGGCAAAAGAAAAAAGAAAAAACAGAGATAAAAGAATAGGGACAGGACCTGCACCAGTGGGAGGGAGCTGTGAAGGAGGAACAGTTTCCACACACCAGGAAGCCCCTTCAATGGCGGAGACAGGGGCTGGGCAGGGGGAATCTTCGGAGCCATGGAGGAGAGCACGGCCACAGGGGTGCGGAGGGCAAAACGGAGAGATTCCTGCACAGAGGATTGGTGCCAACCAGCACTCACCAGCCCAAGAGGCTTGTCTGCTCACCCACCAGGGTGGGCAGGGGCAGGGAGCTGAGGCTTGGGCTTCAGTCTGATCCCAGGGAGAGGACTGGGGTTGGCTGTGTGAACACAGCCTGAAGGGGTTAGTGTACCATGGCTAGCTGGGAGGAAGTCCGGGAAAAAGTCTGGACATGCCTAAGAGGCAAGAGACCATTGTTTCGGGGTGCACGAGGAGACGGGATTCCTTCCCTGTGTGCCCACAGAGGCAGAGCACAGCCTAAACGAGCTCCAGAGATGGGCATGAGCCACGGCTATGAGCTCAGACACCAGAGAGGGGCATGAAACGCTAAGGCTGCGGCTGCAGGCACCAAGAATCCTGTGTGCAAGCAGAGGTCATTGTCCACACCTCCCCTCCCAGGAGTCTGTGCAGCCCGCCACTGCCAGGGTCGCGTGATCCAGGGACAACTTCCCCGGGAGAACACATGGCACCCCTCAGGCTGGTGCAACGTCACAACGGCCTCTGACGCCTCAGGCTTGCCCTGCATTCCGTACTCCTCCTTCCCCCTGGCCTGAGTGAACCAGAGCCCCCTAATCAGCCGCTCCTTTAACCACATCGTGTCTGGGCGGGAACAGAAGCCTGAGGGCGACCTAGATGCAGAGGTGGGGCCAAATCCAAAGATGAACCCCAGGAACTATGTGAACAAAGAAGAGAAAGGGAAATCTCCCCCAGCAGCCTCAGGAGCAGTGGATTAAATCTCCATCATCAACTTGGTGTACCCTGCATCTGTGGAATACATGAATAGACTTAAAATAAAGACTATTACAAGAGACAAAGAAGGACACTACATAATGATCAAGGGATCAATCCAAGAAGAAGATATAACAATTGTAAATATTTATGCACCCACCAGAGCAGCACCTCAATACATAAGGCAAATGCTAACAGCCGTAAAAGGGGAAATCAACAGTAACAGAATAATAGTAGGAGACTTTAGCACCCCACTTTCACCAATGGACAGATCAACCAAAATGAAAATAAATAAGGAAACACAATCTTTAAATGCTACATTAAACAAGATGGACTTAACTGATATTTATAGGACATTCCATCGAAGAACAACAGGATACACTCTTTTCTCAAGTGCTCATGGAACATTCTCCAGGATAGACCATATCTTGGGTCACAAATCAAGCCTTGGTAAATTTAAGGAAATTGAAATTGTATCAGGTATCTTTTCCAACCACAGCACTATGAGACTAGATATCAATTACAGGAAAAAAACTGTAAAAAATACAAACACATGGAGGCTAAACAGTACTCTACAAATAACCAAGAGATCACTGAAGAAATCAAAGAGGAAATCCAAAAAAACCTAGAAACAAATGACAATGATAACATGATGACCCCAAACTTACGGGATGCAGCAAAAGAAGTTCTAAGAGGGAAGTTTATAGCAATAAAATCCTACCTCAAGAAACATCTCAAATAAACAATCTAACCTTACACCTAAAGCAATCAGAGAAAGGAGAACAAAAAAACCCCAAAGTTAGCAGAAGGAAAGAAATCATAAAGATCAGATCAGAAATAAATGAAAAAGAAATGAAGGAAATGATAGGAAAATCAATAAAACTAAAAGCTGGTTCTTTGAGAAGATAAAAAAAATTGATAAACCATTAGCCAGACTCATCAAGAAAAAAAGGGAGAAGACTCAAATAAAAAGAATTAGAGGATACCCAAAACCAGACAAGGACGTCACAAAGAAAGAAAACTACAAGCCATTATCACTGATGAATATAGATGCAAAAATCCTCAACAGAATACTAGCAAACAGAATCCAACAGCACATTAAAAGGATCATACACCATGGTCAAGTGGGGTTTATCCCAGGAATGCAAGCATTCTTCAATATATGCAAATCAGTCAATGTGATACACCATATTAACAAACTGAAGGATAAAAACAATATGATAATCTGAATAGATGCAGAAAAAGCTTTCGACAAAATTCAACACCTATTTATGATAAAAACTCTCCAGAAAGTAGGCATAGAGGGAACTTACCTCAACATAATAAAGGCCATATACGACAAACCCACAGCCAACATCGTTCTCAATGGTGAAAAACTGAAACCATTTCCTCTAAAATCAGGAACAAGACAAGGATGCCCAGGCTCACCACTATTATTCAACTTAGTTTGAGAAGTTTTAGCCACAGCAATCAGAGAAGAAAAAGAAATAAAAGGAATCCAAATCATAAAAGAAGAAGTAAAGTTGTCACTGTTTGACAATGACATGATACTATACACAGAGAATCCTAAAGATGCTACCAGAAAACTATTAGAGCTATCAATGAATCTGGAAAAGTAGCAGGATACAAAATTAATGCACAGAAATCTCTTGCATTCCTAGACACTAATGATGAAAAATCTGAAAGAGAAATTAAGGAAACACTCCCATTTACCATTGCAACAAAAAGAATCAAATACATAGGAATAAACCTAACCTAAAGAGACAGAAGACTTGTATGCAGAAAACTAAAAGACACTGATGAAAGAAGTTAAAGATGATACAAACAGACGGAGAGATATACCATACTCTTGGATTGGAAGAATCAACATTGTGAAAATGACTATACTACCCAAAGCGATCTACAGATTCAGTGCAGTCCCTATCAAACTACCAATGGCAGTTTTCACAGAACTAGAACAAAAAATTTCACAATTTCTATGGAAATGCGAAAGACCCCGAATAGCCAAAGCAACCTTGAGAAAGAAAAATGGAGTTGGAGGAATCAGGCTCCCTGACTTCAGACTATACTACAAAGCTACAGTAATCAAGACAGTATGGTACTGGCACAAAAACAGAAAGATAGATCAATGGAACAGGATAGAAAGCCCAGAGATAAACCCATGCACATATGGTCACGTTATTTTATTTATTTATTTTTTGTGGTACATGGGCCTCTCACTGCTGTGGCCTCTCCCATTGTGGAGCACAGGCTCCGGAATGTGGGATCTTCCTGGACCGGGGAACGAACCCGTGTCCCCTGCATCGGCAGGTGGACTCTCAACCACTGTGCCATCAGTGAAGCCCTGGCCACCTTATTTTTGATAAAGGAGGCAAGAGTATACAATGGAGAAAAGACAGCCTATTCAATAAGTGTTGCTGGGAAAACTGGACAGCTACATGTAGAATAATGAAATTAGAACACTCCCTAACACCATACAGAAAAATAAACTCAAAATGGATTAAAGACCTAAATGTAAGGCCAGACACTATAAAACTCTAGAGGAAAACATAGGAAGAACACTCTTTGAAATAAATCACAGCAAGGTCCTTTTTGACCCACCTCCCAGAGAAATAGAAATAAAAAGAAAAAGAAACAGATGGGACCTAATGAAACTTAAAAGCTTTTGCACAGCAAAGGAAACCATAAACAAGACCAAAAGACAACCCTCAGAATGGGAGAAAATATTTTCAAATGAAGCAACTGACAAAGAATTAATCTCCAAAATATACAAGCAGCTCATGCAGCTCAATATCAAAAAACAAACAACCCAATCCAAAAATGGCCAGAAGACCTAAATAGACATTTCCTGAAAGAAGATATACAGATGGCCAACAAACACATGAAAGGATGCTCAACATCACTAATCATTAGAGAAATGCAAATCAAAAGTACAATGAGGTATCACCTCACATCACTCAGAATAGCTATCATCAAAAAAATCTACAAACAATAAAAGCTGGAGAGGGTGTGGAGAAAAGGGAACCCTCTTGCACTGTTGGTAGGAATGTAAATTGATACAGCCACTATGGAGAACAGTATGTAGGTTCCTTAAATAACTAAAAATAGGAATACCATAACGACCCAGCAATCCCACTACAGGGCATATACCCTGAGAAAACCATAATTCAAAAAGAGACATGTACACAATGTTCATTGGAGCACTATTTACAATAGCCTGGACATGGAAGCAACCTAGGTGTCCATCGACAGATGAATGGATGAAGAGGATGTGGCACATATATGCAATGGAATATTACTCAGCCTTAAAGAGAAATGAAGTTGAGTTATTTGTAGTGAGGTTGGTGGACCTAGAGTCTGTCATACAGAGTGAAGTAAGTCAGAAAGAGAAAAACAAATACCGTATGCTAACACATATATATGCAATCTAAAAAAAAAAAAATGTTCGATGAACCTAGGGGCAGGACAGGAATAAAGACTCAGACGTAGAGAATGGACTTGAGGACACAGGGAGGCAGAAGGGTAAGCTGGGACGAAGTGAGATAGTAGCATTGACATATATATACAATACCAAATATAAAATAGATTGCTATTGGGAAGCAGCTACCTAGCACAGGGAGATCAGCTCCGTGCTTTGTGACCACCTAGAAGGGTGGGATAGGGAGGGTGGGAGGGAGATGCAAGAGGAAGGAGTTATGGGGATATATGTATACATATAGCTGTTTCACTTTGTTATACAGCAGAAAGTAACGCTGTAAAGCAATTATACTCCAATAAAGATGTTAAAACAAGCAAACAAACAAAAATACAGAATGATCCAAGTAGGAAACCACTTCAAGTTTTAATTGTAAAGCAGATGCCTGTGTTGTAGTTTTAGAGATAGGACCTTGTGGAACAATCCAGTATCTATTTAGAATGTAGAAGACCTTGAGTTCTTCTCCTGTGTTCCAATTTGTCCTTCAGACCAGTCACTGGGCATTTTTATCTCACTGAGCTCATTGTATTTGATCACTGTCACACACTGATCAAAAATAATTTCACAGCCTTTAGCTTCTTATTTTAAGAACCGAACAAATGCGCTGATTTGTATGAATAAGACAGAGTGGAGAACTTTCCTGGGAAACAAGACACTTTTGAAAACAACTGTCAAACTGAAGACTACAGGAGTCTTAATTAGCTGATGCTTGCAAAATACTTCGAAA
The DNA here is from genome assembly GCF_951394435.1 of Stenella coeruleoalba. NCBI lineage: Eukaryota > Metazoa > Chordata > Mammalia > Artiodactyla > Delphinidae > Stenella > Stenella coeruleoalba. The sequence continues at coordinate 143,177,965 of NC_137149.1, read as the reverse complement.
ATGAAACCCATGGTGTTCTTGCTAAGTATGATGAATACCATTTATTCTTGGATAAGTAAAACGTCATATATTTTGAGACATTTGAATTTGTGTGCGCTCTCTACAAGATGCAGATTGTTATTTTTGCAGAAAAAGCAAATGAAACTCTATATGAAAAATGCAGAAGTGAGACAAATTTTTGAATAGAGTTATTATTCTTGAAGATGTAAATATGCAGTGGTGATGTGAAATTAGGTGAATATTATTTTTCCTAAATGTGTGAGCTGATTCAAAGGCAGCAGTATAGCTGAAAGAACACGTGGTATGAAATTGGAAGATCTAAGTCCAGACTTGAACTACTTTTTACCAGCAGAGAGACCAGTCAAGTCACTGGTTTCTTCATCTACAAAACAGGAAAAATAATAGTAGCTTTCCTACTTATCTTCTAGGGTTGTTTTGAGACTCAGATGTGATCAGATAGTCATGTGATAATTTTATTAACTGTCAATATGAAATGAAAGATATTATTTCTTTGAAACATTGATAAGGCAAAAAATGGCTTAATAACCCTAATAAGTAATAATCCATAGAGACTCTAATTCATCCTTTTACTTATAGTTCTTAAGTTATTTCTTTCTTACCTTTGTCCCATTGTTTCTTTCCATGGGTCTAGAGAGGTTAAAGGTGAGAGATGGTGGGGAAATTCAAGGAGAGCCTTTTCCTTCTCTTAGGAACAAAGTGTCTTATTACCAAACTTTTAGGAGAACCTTATCTGGAATTTTAAAAGATGACTGCTAGACTCCATTTTTTAGGTATGGCCTTTCTAGGGAAGCCCAAGATTTAGAATTTCAAATGCCTGCAGTTCTTCTACTCGCTGGCCCATATACCATCAAAACGATTATCCAGATGAAACGTTTGACATGGCAGAAATAGGTCTTCCATTAAGAACTAAACACCCACGAATGTCAATTCTCTTCTAGCTCATGCGAATAGTTGTCTTGACAGTTTCTAACATTTTTCATTTAATATGTATAAACAGTATGGTAACGTAAAGATGCCTATCAATTCTTTGCTGTTCCTCCCATTGAGAGGTGAAGTTGAATTCTCCTCCCCTTGAATCCGGACTGGCCTTAGTGACTTACCTGACTGAACAATTAAGGCGGAATTGATGTTCTGCGACTTTGGAGGTTAGCTCATAAGAGGCCTTGGACTTTTGACCTTAATCTCTCGGAGTACTTGTTTTGGGAGTTCCAAGCCAGTTTGTAAGAGACTGTCACACCACAGGAGACACTGTTCATGGTCCCTGCTGATCCCAGCTATCCATGTGTCCTTGCAAAGGCACAGTGTATGTGAGTGGAGCCACCTTGGACCCTCCAGAGTGGCTCACCTGCCAGCTCAGTACCTCTGAGTGACCTGCCCAAACTCCTAACGCACAAAATCTTGAGAAATTGTGTAATAATTGTTGGTTAAAGTCACAATTTGTAAGCAGCAATGAAGAACTGGACTGAACATTAAATATCTTGAGAGAAATATTCATTAGAAGTAGAATAACTTATGTTCATCAAAGTATTATTTTATTGAAAAAGTAGGTTCTTATCATTGACTGTTTAATATAGTAGCTAATGCCATGGCTTATATTTTTTGAGATTTTACTATGCGCCAGGTACTATGGTAAGTACATCACCCATGCATCACCCATGTATTCCCACCTGTCACCTCACCTCCACTTCATAGAGTATCCATCCATCCAATGAGAGCTTGCTGCACATCCCCCTGTGCCACTGTGCCCAGTCTTGAGTGAGGAGCATGGAAGCCAAAGGAATTTCCAAAGGGGTGGCCTTGACATTCTCAAAGATCTCTCTCTTTCTAGCTCAGGAGAAATTAGTATGTTCTGCCTGTTCTATAATGTGTAATTGAGGGATCCCTTTAACTATATTTAGAGGATCCCCACAGGCTTATCTTAGGCAAGAGTGTGCGACAGCCTTGTTCCCACACCTCTTCATCATCCCTTTCGGAGTTCCTCATCTTACTGTGTCACCCACCACTCACTAATCCCACTGGGTCTCATTTCACAGCTTCGGTCGGGATGGCCTCCTGGAGGCAGGGCTCTACTCCTCTCCTCAGGCATTTGCCAGTCCTTCAGAAAGTCGCCACCTCTCCCTGCCCTGGGGTGTAGGGGAGGGATGACTTTGGCCACATTTAATTGTCTTTGCTCAAATCATACTCTGATATCTGTCCTTTAAGTTCCTCTTTCTCTGTGAATGCGGGGCTTTTTCATATTTACATCTATTTATTCCTCCCTGCTTTTTTGCATATTCTTTGGGGTATAGACTTTTGAGTATGGCCAGAGGTGGATGTGCCACAAAGCTAAGAAGCTTAAGTTTCAGGGCTCCTCTCTTTTACAGGCTCCTTACAAATCCCTACGCCTCATTTTGATCTTTTTATTTTTCTCACTTTTTTGAATTTGTCAAGTTTTATTTGTGGCCAAGTACATGATATATATACATACATATATATGTATAAATATGATATAGAAATATACATGCTATTGGAATATATATAAATATACAAATGTTTTATTGACATAGGTTAAAAAAAAAAAGCATGTTCTGTATTTGTACGTTTCAAAGGTCTATACACATCTATTAAATTGAGCTGGTTGATTTTAATACTCAGATCCTCTATGTCCCAGCTAAATTTTTATCTTCCAGATCTGTCAGATTTTGAAAGATTTATATTGGAATCTGTTACTGTAATTATGTATGCATTTTAAAAATATTTATTTATTTATTTTTGGCTGCGTTGGGTCTTTGTTTCTGCGCACGGGCTTTCTCTAGTTGCGGAGAGTGGGGGCTACTCTTCGTTGTGGTGCACAGGCTTATTATTGCGATGGCTTCTCTTGTTGTGGAGCACGGGCTCTAGGCACACGGGCTTCAGTAGTTGTGGCTCACGGGCTCAGTAGCTGTGGCTCACGGGCTCTTGAGCACAGGCTCAGTAGTTGTGGTGCACGGACTTATTCGCTCTGCGGCATGTGGGATCTTCCCGGACCAGGGCTTGAACCCATGTCCCCTGCATTAGCAGGCAGATTCTGAACCACTGTGCCACCAGGGAAGCCCATGCATGCATGTTTTAAAATGAGGTTCTTCTTTTATTTTTATGTTTTTATTTTTTTAAAAAAAGAAGTCCCAGGACTTCCCTGATGGTTCAGTGGCTAAGACTCCACGCTCCCAATGCAGGGGGCCTGGGTTCGATCCGTGGTCAGGGAACAAGATCCCACATGCATGCCACAACTAGGAGTCTGCATGCCACAACTAAAGATCCCACATGCTGCAACAAAGATCCCTCATGCCACAACTAAGACCCGATGCAGCCGAAATATCAAGCAATCAATAAATATTTAAAAAATAAAAATGAAAAAGAAGGTCCCACACATTGTGTAAACCTCTGCTTCACAAGTGATGTTCACCTGAATGCCTGTGGCATTTGTCATGTTGCAGGACTTAGTAATATCTGAATGATTTGCTTCATAATGCTAATTGCATGACAATTCACCTTTGAGACCTCCCTAGCCCCTAAAATGATCAGTTACATGAGTCCTATTCTTTTTCTGCATTTAGCTCTTCTCTCTACCCCCTAAGTTATTTTATTCTCAACCTTCTTAAAATTTCTTTTCTCTGAATGCCAGGTTCTTAGCTTTCTCCTCTGACTACTCTTATTTGAATTTCCCTTATTAGTTAAACTCTACCAGCATATAAAACGTCTTTGGATTCAACGGAAATTGTCTCTCTTCTTTAGTTAATATAGTAAGTCGGTCATTAAGTTCAGCTGGTTGGGAGAAGAATTTCAAGTGTTTCAGCTCTGTGAAAGTACCAAGAATTACTTATTGGGGTAATTCTCTTCCGGGATTAAGAAAAACAGCAAATCATACCTAAGAACAGTTCCAAGTAGCCTCATTCTCATGGCGTTGGGACCCGCTGGGGAACAGCGCTGGGCTTTGATGAGTAGTTTTTGTGTGAACCGCTAATGAAAGCGTCCACTTCAAGCAGGAGTGCCTTCAGGATTCATCATGCTTCTCGGGTGCCTTATCGAGAGCCAACACACTGAATAGGGGAAAGACTGCTCGCCCAGTGGTACAACGTTACTCATTACCTGCCTTCTGTGAAAGAAGCAGGTACAATAAACCCCAGCGGATTCAGTGGCTGAGGTTTGAGGAGTTCTTTGAAAACAGGGTGAAAACCTAGGCTTATTTATGCCCTCAGAGGGGAAGCCCTGGAAGATTTATTCAAGCAAGGAGAAGACACGGCTTGTCTACAGCTGTACATTCTGCCTTTCCCGCATTGGGAAGAGATTATTTTTCTCTGAATATCCAGATATCTTCCACTTGCTCCCCCCAAATCCACTCCACACCCACTCTCCTGCCTTCTCCACCCTGAGCTGTCGCAGGGCCTGTGTGAACTGTAGCATCAGGTTCTCCTGCACGATGGTTTCTGTTGGGTTCAGCCAATGGGGTGACCAGGCAGGAGAGATTTGAGGGAAGGAGGAGAGTAAAACCAGGGTGTGTATTTTCTCAGCGCCGTCTCTGTGACTGTGTCCCTCTCCGGAAGGTCACAGCCCCTCTCAGTGTCCCTGGCTCGTACAAGCTGAGCTTTCACTAGTCTATTCCTACAACACCTTGAGACTTCTCTATGCCCTGCCCATTCTTCGGTCAATCGTCCCTTAATTCCACTCTCCTCAAATCCCCAAATTCAGTTTTCCTGCCGGGATCTGTCATTTCCTTGCTAGACCTTGACCCACAGTACTTGATCCAAATTTAGGATTCATGGGTTTGAATATAATTCAGACCCCCTGCCAGCAGAGCTGTGCCCTGCTCCCCAGTGATGTCCTGTTTCAAGTCTTTCTATAGTTGCTATGGGTTTGTATAAAGATTATTTGAAGATGAAGACCTTTGAGATTCAACAGCGAAGCCTTCTCAGAGCATCCCTTGTCTGACTAAAAGCAGAAACTTCTGAGAAATGAGAACTACCATACATTCCCTCTTCAGGGTGGCTCTATTCCCAGTAGAGAGAACAAGGGTAAATCTACCAGTTTCCTCTCCAGGGCAGTTTTATCACCTTGAAAAAGACAGAAAAACCACTTATACCTTTATGACAAATATCATAAACTCTCTTATCTCCAGTTTGTTCTAAAAACCCATTTGTCTTTCCTAAAAAATCCTTTTGTTCTTGCCACAGAAGCTGTTTCTCTCCCTTCCCTTTCTCCTACCAAATTAGGTCGGTAAGCCTTTAACAGTTTAAGGAGCCAGCTACTTTTGTTGGCCTCTCTATGCATATAAATAAACGTTTTTCTCCTATTAATCTGTATTTTGTCCATTTAATTTGCAGGCCCCAATTACTGAATTTAAGAGGGTAGAGGAAAAAGTTTCTCCTCCCTTACATTGCCTTAGCAGGTGCACATATTTCTTTTTAAGTGGAGCATAGCAGTCCTCAACTTTGGAGAGAATCAAAAGTTACAAGGTATTAACACGTGACTAGCACTCAATAAACTTGATTTCACCCAGGATCTGAAGGTGTTCTAGAATCGAAGAGTTTTAGAAAGAAACATGGGCATCTAGCTCTGGGAGTGTTTTGTGTTGGAACTTGGCATTTTCACTTTACCCTCCTATTTCTCTTTTCATGTAATTGCTTGAATGTTATGAGAGCAGGATTACTCTGGAGACTTGGGAAATAAATCAATCTCTTTGTTCTTTTCCCTTCCATTATAGTCCTTTCCCACACCAAAGGAAACCCAATTCAGTAGCTTAGTCTGACTAAACATTTTAAACATTGTTCTAAATATACTGGTTTGGGCTTGTTAGTCCCAGAATGTGTAGAAATTTGCCTAATCAAGGGTAGTCTAATTAGGACCTCCCTGGCAGTCCAGTGGTTAGGACTTCACGCTTCCACTGCCCGAGGCACAGGTTCCTTCCCTGGTCAGGGAGCTAAGATATCCGCATGCTGCATGGTACAGCCAAAAAAAAAAAAAAAAAAGAGAGAGAGAGAGGGATAGAGTAGTCTAATTAGCCACATTGAAGCAAAACTGTATTCTGCATGAATAATGCTGCACAAGGGAGTCTGTTGTTAATTCTTTTTGGATAATGACTATTTGGGGTTTCATGGCACTGAAATGTACATAGCACATCCAGTAACTGGCTGGGCTACGGATGTCTACAGATATTAACCCTGTTAACAAGATGCTGGGAAGCATAAGGTGAGTCAGCCACCTCCAGCCATGACCACCACCTCAGACCTTACTGTGGCCACCATCTAAACACGGGATTTAAGAACAATAAAACAATAAAGAACCAAATGTAGAGTAAGCGGGGGCTGGAATTTTGTGTGCCGTCGTTTGGAAAAGAAAAGAAGTTAGTCAGATCTCAGGCTATAGTAACCTCCAACATTCCTACCCAGAGTAGTTTTCAAATTATAAGAAAACATTTATTTGCTTTTGAAATCAATCACTTTAAATTGTTTTCCTGTCGCAAGAAGACATCAATCAGTTGTTTTTATCGGTGACCCGGTGCTGTCACTTCCCACCCCTCCCTCCCCCTTGCCTATCCAAGAAGCTACTGAATGCATGGTCACTGGGAATGCCGAGGTCTATGCCCAAATCTTGAAGCTCTCAGTTTAAAGCAAAAGCTTCCAGTAGTTTCCTCTACCTGTATTTTAGGAAATTACTGAGGAGTTTTCCTAGAAAGAGCTTCATCTATACCCGGTGTGAGGTCCTCAAAGCCTGCTGTTACGTGTGCTGGAATTGGGGAGCAGGGAAGAAAAGGAGGAGGAAAGAAGACCCTTGGGGTTCAGCATTTGTGTTTTGTTTCTTCTGAATTCCAACAGAATGCTGTGTAGATTTAGAGTTAGCTCAAAGTTGCTTGGTCTCCAATAAAAGGTTGGGAAATCCACTAAACAAATGGCTTGAGGGTTAAAAATGATTCCATTGTGCTAAGACAGCATGAAGATCTGACCAATCATGGTGTCTTGAAACCAGCTACAAGTTTTCTTTGACCCATAATCAAGATTAATTCTTCTGGCTTTTGTAGATTTCAGGCCACCTTCCCACTGGGTCTCTATCATATTATACAGATGATTAGGTAACTCAAGTTGAATCAAGTATGGTAAAAATGCATTACTTTTGGTGCTCTTTGAGGATAACTATGAATGGTGGATTCTTATCCTTGTTTATTTACTTTTTATTAACTCTATGGGCATATCAGTATTATTGAACCTGTGGTAAACTTTATCCTATTAAAACAGAACAAAAGCATTTACCTGTTCATATTCCACTCATATTTAGTTAAAAACTTATGAGTTGATTGGATGCTCCTAAAAATTTTGCCCATTTGGGGGGATAAGCTGCAAATCCAGGTCTTATACATATTCAGTGGACTACAGTGGTTATGTTGTAGTGATAGAGATCTGATTAGAATGTGGTTGGTAGTTTTATTGTTTCAACAATTATAGAGTTTTGCCAGGTATTTGTAAAATATGTATTTCCATAAATGACTATTTCGAGAACTATCTCCATTTATCTCAATTAAGTTTGAGGAATTTGGGGTGACCCTTCTTTTAGCACTGCAGTTTCTCCTTATCCTTAAGGGAATGGGTGGCACAGGGCGCGAAAGACGTCAGGAAAAGATTATAGGAGGATACTGGCTTAAATAACTCACTACTTTTTTTTCTTGTTTGACATGACATTCCAAATTCAAAAAGAGAAGTCATCTTGCTGAATCAAAAATGTGTCTGTGGACGATTTTGCTTTGCTCAGCTAATGGATCCTGGAGGAAATCTCCAGAAACTCCTGGCATCAGATATGAACATATTTTTCCTTCTTATGGGAATGGGGGTAGTAATAGTATGACCATCATTCCTAAGTAAGGCCGGTCAAGGTCACTGCAACCTTTCTGCATAGTTGCCTAAGAGAGAAGGCAGAACACAGACACATCCCCCCGTGTCTGAAACCCCTTTGTTTAGTTTCCTTTTGTATCAAAAGGATTGGCCTTCACCATGGGAGAGGCTGTAACTGGATTTCACCATGAAAGGAGGTTGTAATTAGATTTCTCAGCAGGTCTATGAGTTCTGTCCCTGGAAAAAACAGAGAAAAGGGCCTGAATATTCTTTCCTCTAGCTGGAAAGGTAGCCAGCCAAGCCTGCAGAGACTGGTCTGAAAGGCCCCGACCTCTGATGGAACAATGTCAACTCTGGCCTCCAAGACTGAGTGCGTGGTCCTTCAGGTTGAGGGTGCAAAGCAGTGCAAGTGATAGCTAAAGATTTCTTGGCATTTGGTAGGAAACATAGGACATTCCTCCGAATGAAACCCTCTGACTCTTGGTCTCTCTGTCTCTTGGCGTCCTGAAACTTCTATCTCCTAGAGAAGCGGAGGGCACCTAAACTTTGGAACATTCTAGAACATCATTCTCCATCTAGATTTAGGAATGAACTTACACAAACAACCAGAATATATTTTTGGGTACTGTGGTTCATTTTGAGTTCTTAGTTGTATTGGTTCCATTTCAGTTTCCATAATATTTTCTAGAAGTTTACATTGGAATGCAGTTATGTCAGAGAAGGTGTTTGTATTTGATTTCTTTTCAGCTGTTACAGTTTTTAAAAAGAATGTTAATTGAAATTCACATTTAAAATGGTGAATTTTATTTTTGAAGTTCTGCTTGTTGCCTTGCCACGTAAATCTACTTAACCTAACCGTCTATCTCCACTGGGCACTCCTTGTCTCGCTAGGTCTCTTTTCTCTTCTTATCTCCTTGCTCTTTCTTTTCCTCCTAAGCATTAACAAGCTGTCTGACCACTGAACCAGAGTGGAAACATGGCCATCCATACTTTTAAAGGCAGGAACAGGCTTGGAGTCTACTCTTTTCCATCTCTTGTATTGGCTATGTCAATGACTCCTTGGAAAGTTTAGTGTTGGTAGTTTTTTAAACTGAATTTCCTTCATGCTGCCTGGAGCTCCTCAGGCAGCCAGTATTTTCCCTAACCCTCCCCCTTGCTCTGCCACCCCCCGTTGTTGGCTCCTTCCTTGGCAGCCTCAACCAAACGTATAAGTCCCCCTCCTTCTCTTGGAGACCAAGGAAACCTCCTTCAGTATTTTTGGTTTTCAAGGCAGACGATGACTACGTGATCTGTTTGTCTTACCTTGTCTAAGGTCAGAAGAACTGAGAATGACGTACATATGTGCAGAAAAAGGAGAGGTTTGCCCTGTCTGTTTTCCCTGTTACTTTACTTTTCTTCTTATGACTGGCATCTTGTTTCCTGGAGTATGTACCTCTACATTTCCAAATAAGGCCAGGTATCTTTTGTTGAGTTTGTTTATATCAGGGGAAGACTGTAGGCTACTATTTTTAGCAAGTATTATAACTATGGAAAAATTTCCTTTCAGGGAAATGTAGTAAACAAAATGATTATTATCATTTTGCTTCATAATCAGACTCAGACAGAACATTCTCCTTCATCCTGACTTTACATGACGGCCAAAGGCTTCATTATCAGAGAGCAAACCCCTTAGTCATATTTTGGCTAACGTATACATGTTGTTACCTGATCCAGACTTAACGCTGTTGCTTTAGGGCTTTTAAAGTATGACTGAGTCTCTTGGGAGAGCTCTATAGCTTGGCGTTAAATGAATCTGAAGATTTAAGAAAGATGGCTTTCTATTTTGAGTTCTCTGCGGAGTCGCCATTTGACATCGAAGTGTCCCAGTCCTGCCAGTGTATACGATACACTCAGACTCAAAGATGCAGACTTTTCTAGGGCTCTGACTGCAACTGTCTGTCATCCTGCCTGACTGAACCTACCACTATGTGAGTCTAGGCTAGGGATAGATACGGTTCATGCCCGTCGGAACTTTCAGTCTAACCAGAATTCAGCATTAAACATGAATCAAGCAGAGGACAAATACTTTTAGGGCTTCACATCTCCCACTGCTCTACCCCTTCCTCTCAGAGGATCTGGCCTTCTCTCTGTTCCTCAGTCTACGGTCCCTCCTGCCACAGGATCTTTGCACGCTCAGACTTCTCTTGTCAGCATCCACTTGCTCCAGCTGCCACTGCCCAGCATGCACACCTCCCACAGGGCTAACCTCTATTTAGGCTTCCGATCAAGGAAAGCCACACCTGACCTTGAGTGGAAGTCGGGATCCTTACGTGCTTTCTTAGAAGAAAGGTGCTTTTCCTTCGTAACACTTATTTCAGCATATAATTATACAATACACGCTCAATACAATGTGAACTTTTTCGCCCCCCAAAATCATGCTATAACAAAAGGGATGTGCCCTATATTTTAGCAGTTCTGAGGTCTCTCGCATAAAAGGATATTGTCTCAATTACTTCATTTTGAACAACAAAGTACCATTTCAGGCAAACAGCCTGAAATGATCTCAAGCAATGTTTATTTTTGTTCTTAGGAAGGTCACCCGCACGATGGAAAAGGAGATAAAGATATTTAAAGCAGATTTAGCAATTATTCTTGAGGTATGACTTCATTTTTGCAACTGTTGGAATTACACAGTTTTAGAAAACCATACTTTAGAGACTCAAGCGGCTTTCAATAAGCCCTTTAAAGAGTACTGGAAAAAGCCATATAGGAGGTAATTAATATGTAGAGATCATCACCATGGAATGAGAATCTATGCTTGGGGCTCAAATCTGCAGCGCTAGCAGATTTCTGAGAAGTGAGTTATAAACAGCTTGCAGAGGATTGATGATGCACTACTCTCTATTAGACAGTTACAGAGTGGCTCCAGTGAACACAGACAGTGTTGTTAAAGAGGCATAGAGAGAGTGTTAACAAAATCATTTCATGAAATATGAGAATAAAAAAGTCATTCTTATAAGTATAAAATATTTTAAATGAAATGAGATTTAAAATAATGTATTTGTAACAATAGAGTAAGCGTCCTAAGCATACCTTCCAATATTATCCATCCGTGTATGTATTTAGGTTGGCCAAAGATTTTGCCTGAGGACCTTTTTATTAGAAAAATGAAGGTGGCTTTGTATTTGAGGTCACCTTATGTTTGGGCAAATGTACTTTTGAGAAAAAATTATCAAAGTATAGTTGATTTACGATCTTGTGTTAATTTCTGCTGGACAGCAAAGTGACTCAGTTATACACACACACACACACACTCACACACACATATATTTTCTTTTTCACGAATGCAGTTTTTATTAATGTGATAATTTGATTAACAACTGTCTCCCTAACTACACAGTAAGTACCACAAGAGCACAGCCATTCTCTGTTTGTTCCTGTAGCATCCCTGGCATTTCACACAGAATAGAACTGAGTACATTAGTTGTTTGAGACATAAGATAAAAATATTACTTATTTCATGACCTGGAAAACACTGGAGAAACTAAAACAGAAATTTTAATAAAAAGTATTTTAATGAAAGATAAGACGTTTTGATACATTTTGCCCTAGTGTTAATCAAGATGAGAAGAATCTCTTTTACTCCTTATAAATGTAAAAATCCTTAATTATTCCCTTTTATCCTTTTAAGAAATTCAATGGTTCCTGTTTATACAAGGATAATTCTGAGGCCTGTTTTCATTGCAGTTTCCTCACTGGGAGATTTCAAGTTCAAAAAAAGCCATTCTTATCAGAGTTAGACCAAATGAGAAAAGTATTAAAAGAACGACTACTTCTTGAGCACTTCCATCCATTGTTTCAGTTAATCCTACAACAGTCTTATGAATTAGCTGTTATCCCCGTTGAAGAAGTAGGGGAAACTGAGGTTTGGTGAACTTCACGGCCAACCTTTACCACTGGTCAGATCCTGTAATAAGAGCCTTACATAGAGTATCTCATTCAATTCCCATGACAATTTTATGACCATTATTATCTCTCTTTTACATATGAGAAGATGAGGCAAAGAGTGGATAAGATAAAAAACTAGAGAGTGTAAGTGCCAGGATTCCAGTCCAGGCAGCCTGCCCCTGAGTCCCCTTGATTGATAATCACCTGGATAAGCACATCGTGAAGGTGGGAGGCGGTAGCGGGGACTCGGGAAATGGCTTTAGTGTGGGGCCCAGCCTGTCCTACAAAGTGAGGTCCTGTCTCTTTCTCCTCCTTTGTCTTCCCGGTTGCTTTTCCCTGCACTCGACAGTAAACTGGGCACCGTGTCGTAGCTTTCTTGTTCATTTTCTTAACACCCATTCACTGACTCTTTAAAGGAAATGTTTGGCGTACATAAGTTGGTTGCATAATAGGAAGGAAACAAGCCAGGATGGGGGACTTCATTTCTCAAGGATTTTTAAAGCAGACTAAGAGTTATTTCACAGAGAGGGCTGTGAAACTCGAGCCTCTCTGTCCCCTTTCATTGCTATGACTACAGGCTGCTCCTGCTACAGAAAAAGCAGCTGACATTTCAATTCTAGGAACATAGAGGAGAGGTTTACAAAAACAGAAAAACAAAAAACAAACCCTTTTGTTTGAATTTCAGTTAGAGAGGAAAAAGATACCCCCTAGAGCAAGTCAAAACCCCTATTCCTGCCTTTAGAAAAGATAAGAAAGGAGAAATGTTCGGACCTTTTCCCCCCTCCAGGTAGGCCAATAAAACAGAGTTGAGGGCAAAGCATCATTTCGCCTCATTCCTCTTAATGGCAATCTGAAACAGAAGACTCACTGTGGTTTCGTTTGACTTGGCCATTAAGAAGCTACTAATGGATGAAGCAGTAAGGACTCAGTAATAAATACTTCAGGCTGAGGCCCTCTCAAGGGCATACGGTAGTGTCAGATTTATTTTTCCATTTCTTTAGATAAAAAAAAGACAATTCAATGAATATTTCCTTTTTGACCCCCACTATTACTGCCAGAAAAATTATTCCAAGTGTGTAATCAAACACTTCCTCACTGTGTGTAGAAAAATTATTCCAAGTGTGTAATCAAACACTTCCTCACTGTGTGTAGAAAAATTATTCCAAGTGTGTAATCAAACACTTCCTCACTGTGTGTCTAGTACTCTGCCAGGTGCTATACCTGACATTTAAAAAGCATCTTATTTAATTCCTACAATGACCCCATTGTGGGTATTATTATCACTATTTGCTTAATAGATGGGTAAACTGAGTCCTGGAGGTGTGAAGTGACTGCCTAAGCTCACAAAGAGGCAGAGCCAGGATTCAAACTGAGGCGTGTTAGACGCTGAAACCCATGCTCTATCTGCTCTGTCGGGCTGACTCTGAGGCATAGACCTGGCATTGACATTTTATTATACAGCAAAGTGTGTAAGTACAAGGAAGAAACCCTGAGGGAAATCTTAGAGTAAATTCCCTTTCTACAGAGTTCCATTCGGGACATATAGGTAGACTAGTGCTTTGATATCAGCTATGATCGATAGATTGATTCAAACGTACCAGACATAGCTGTTTTCCTCGTTTATCACAACAAATCTCCAAGGTAGTAACTAATTTTATGATCCCCATTTTGGCAAATGAGGGCACGGAGGTTCAAAGTGTCATCTGTGCAAAGTCACAGACCCTGGGAAAGCCCAGATATAAACCAGATCTGTACGTTTCTAGAGCCCATGATCTTATTCACTTTATTACACCATCTCCTTACGATCAGTCGAGACCACACACTCTGTTCCCCAAACTTCTGATCATCTTTTTAATTAATTAATTAATTAATTTTAGGGTCCGCGGGCCTCTCACCGCTGTGGCCTCGCCCGTTGCCGCGCACAGGCTCTGGACGCGCAGGCTCAGCGGCCATGGCTCACGGGCCCAGCCGCTCCGCGGCATGTGGGATCTTCCCGGACCGGGGCACGAACCCGTGTCCCCTGCATCGGCAGATGGACTCTCAACCACTGCGCCACCAGGAAAGCCCTCTGATCATCTTTCGATGCCCAAGATAAAAATCAGGCTAGCCTCAGGTGGTACTACCTGTGCAAGCCCAGCCTTTGGGGGAAGATGCTCTGTGGGCCCTATTTGAACCAGACCCTGGCCTAACTGGGCATCTCTTGGGCAGCCAGACCTACTGGGGAAGTTCTCCTGGATTTCTGGGCCCCCCTTCTCCTTCACTGAAGGGTGTTCCAGAATGATATGTGAGGGAAAAGGGCATCTGAAGTCTGAAAAACAGTCGCTTATGTTCTTGGTGGAAAAAGATTCCCAACATGTCCTGGACCTTGTGCTAAACTTAGCTGAAATAGCAATGCTTGTGTACCGTTACATATCAACTGACTAAAAATAATAAGCTGTCAAGAGGAAATGAAATGAAGAATATTTTGGAGTTGTCCAGATATATCACTATTTATTTCATTTCCGTCCTCCCTATTTATTATTTTTACTTAGTTGATAAGTGAAACTGTGCATAAGAGCCTATTGGGGATTAAATACCAAAGGACCTGGAAGGAAACCCCAGTACTCAAATTGCTAAATGGCTGTACAAAGATTCCCTGAAAGAAAAAAGGCAAGATTCATTAATAACGTGTTCATATTCTTTTCCAAAATGTGGAAAGCAGCATTGTTTGATTGGATGATAAGCAGATGAAACAGACTGCTGTGCTTTGTTGGATCTTGTTAAATGGATAGAAATATAAACTTAAATGTTTCCTGAGAGGGGTGTCCTTTTTTTTTTTTAATATTCATAGTTAATGTACCCATCAATGTTTAGCTGAATAAGCTGTGAATTGAAAAAAACTGGTATCCATGAGAAAGGGGAGAATCAAAAAAAAAAGGATTTCTGCTGAGTTGGACCAAGTGAACATTTCTATTCAGTGTACTTAGGCCCTGGGCCAGAGGGGAGCTCAGATATAATGCCAAGGTGACATATTTAACCTCTGTGCAGATTAAAGGCAGTTCAAAAGAGATACTCTCTCTGCACTACCTCTTGGTTATAGTATCAACAGCATTGATCTGCAGTTGAAAACATGGTTTTCTCCTGCAAGGTGACCTCTAATACCCAGGAGGAATGAGGGAGCGTGACTTGCATTATTGTTTTATTTTAGAAGATAGAGCCAGAAATGAAGGTACCTTACAATATAGGAGTTATCATAATTTTTTAGCTCTTTGATTCCCCTCCCTCATTTTTCCCTTGCTAAATTAGACATCGTTAGGAATTAGAAATTTTATGTATGTGTGTGTGTGTGTGTGTGTGTGTGTGTGTGTGTGTATCCTAAAAAATGATAGAAGATGACAAGAGACAGTGAGTCAGAAAACTATAAAAGGGAGTCAGGAAAAAATAATCACAATAACTAAAAAATAATCAAAGGAAAATATAGTATTATAGGGATTTTCTTACCTTTTGGAAAAGCAAAATGTTCCATTTCTACATTGCTGTTAGGTACAGACTGGGACAGTGGTGGTGACTGAATAACTTCAGATAATTTAAACATGGAAAACACCCAAATTACTTTGATTTGAAAGTTTGTGTTTTTTTTTAACAGCTACTTTCCTTTTGATTTATTTAATACATTTAGTAAACTATTTCTGTAAAACACATTTCAGGATTTCAGACTTCACCAAGATCTGAATGCTAGTCTGGCCAACAACATTTCTGCATTTCTAAACATCATTTATTAGTTCTTACTATTTAATCTTGGAGAAGAAAAGGAAACATGAATTCAAGTGTTAAAATTCCCTAGTAAGTAGCTTTTCTGTAAATCATGCAAAAGGGTTCTTTTGTTCTTGTTGTTAAAAAATGGCTTTGTATTAGGCAAAAATATTAGACATCTTTATCAGATCATGCAAATCAGGTTAACAAATACAGTAAACTTATTAAAATTTACCTTCAGGTAGGTGGCTGGACCCAGAGCCTTGGCAGAAAATTGAAGCTGAATCCTGTCTTTGCACACAGTCAGGAAATAAGTTTCACAAACGCCCAATACTCTTTGAATCTCTTTCCTCGTTAGCTCTGCTTCTTTGCCCAGAAACACATTCAGGTCTATTGGAGTTGAAATTCTGCTGCTCTGTCAACTACTCAGGGTCTGAGGTGACAGACGAATTTGGAGGTTGGCACAGGGACGTATTTCAGACTGTCATCGTTTTTGTTGCAGATTCCTGCAGTTCTCCAGCGGGCTAGCCTCTCACTCCAAGGGCGAGGGCGCGCTCAGCTTTACAGGCAGCGCAGACCTACAGGGAGAGAGCTCATTCTGCCGGAGAGAACGGGTTAACAGTTCTCCCCTCGAGCTCTTGTTCTCAGAGGCTCGTAACTTGGCCAGAATATAAGCACTTGGCTCCGTATGCCTTTTTCTTGTCTTTTTCAAACAACTCTGAAAGGTTTTACAAGCGGGATCCCTTTTGGGGGAATTTTTATTTTAAGACTGAAAAGAAACTCCATGCTGTGGTTTCTTCCTAAAGGAAATTGGTGGGGTGGGGCTTAAGGAAGGGGTAAGAATAATTGCAGCAGATGCATTTCTACATTGCTTCTGCAAAAATTGTTCTCACGAATATGCCTGAATTTGGTAACAGTAGGGTACTGCAGATACTTCAACCTTTCTTTAAGTGACCTTCAGAAATGTACATACATGTGAAGCATTCCTCCTTCATAGTGTAGCTCATTCATAAGCCGGTTCAGGAACGTTACAGTTCATAGACTATTCTTCCCCCTACACAGCTCCCTACCACAACCTTCTGTATGATGATTGGTCTGGAAGAAGGAGTTTTGCCATGAAATAGACTTGGCCTTCTGGTTATTTATGTATGTATCTAACCTCTTCCACAGCGACGTCTACATTTATTGCACATTTATTACGTCAGACACTGGCTAACGGTTTTTTAGTGCATCCATTTCAGTTGACCCTCACAAGTCTACATGAAGTGAGTATTACACCCATTTGATGATAGTGTGGTTTAGTGGGAAAGTCTCCATGTTTGAGGCCACACAGCTTGGGTTTGCATCTTGGCTCCTAACTGGATATGACCTGGGACAAGTTAGGTAATGTCTCTAAGCTTCAGAATTCTTATCTATAAGACACGGATACAAATAAGGGGATGATATGAGTATCTACCTCAGGTGGCTGTCCTGTGTTTTAAGTAGGTAAACACCTCCTGCCGCCCTGCAGACACTCAAATGTTAGTGATTATGATTTGCATGAGGAAACCAGAGCTTGGTGAACCCGAGTGATTTTTCCAGGGTCTCTGGCTCGTAGGTGGTGGCCGACTGCTGCGCCTGTGTTACTCAACTTCTAGGCTGTAACACCTCCTTCTGAGGGAGCCGTGAGCCCCCTGAGGGTGGGGACGTGCCCCCTCTGTACTCTCTATGTGCCTAGCACAGTGCTTTACATACTGTAAATGCTCCATTAACCTTAGATAAATGGTTACAATTTAATTTAACTTAGATTTTTCTACATTTATGCCAACGTCAGGCCAAAAGCAAAACGACATTAACAAAAATAAAGAAAAAACCCCACCTCTAGTTCTAGGCAAATATGCCCTCAGTCAGTTGTCCTTAAGCACTTTAGAAACATTTGCCCTATTTATTTTTTAGAACACCACAAGAGAAAGGTAACAAGAATTATCTCAGTTTTGCAGTTGGGGAAATTTGGGAGCGGAGGAAACTGGGCAATTTGCCTAGGAACCGAAAACAAGTCACAGTGCAGCTGGGATCGTCTCAACATCTCTAGAATCAGGATTACTTGTTCCAAGCCGCCTTCCCAGGCACAGGATGAAATGACGTGGTGTCCTTTGGCCTCAGACAATGGGATGTTTTTCCTTAGCCCAGGTCTAGGGTGTGATCAGTCCCCTCAGAGAAGGATCAAAGGAGTGGGCTGTGTTCGACTCTGATGGCCCTCTGCTTCTGTGCACATGGTCTGAGAAGTGTGGGAGACACAGGCACCATTTCTCCAGTGGCTCCCGAGGGCCACAGGTGTGGTGGGACTATTGCTGGATATGTAGGACAAGCATTTCTGATGATTTTGCCTGGGCTTGGCTAAAGGCGGTTTTCTCTGGAACTCAAAATGCTAACTTCTTCTAACAACATTCCCCATTTACTTGACATAGCTTCGTGAGATTGGCTTCAGGGGACTACAGCAATTCAATGAAAACGTAGAGAAAGTTTTAGCTAGAGGGCTATGGGGAAACGATTTGACCAACCGAAGTATTTTCTCTAATACTAAAATGGATATTTTATGTCTTTGCAAAATGATCATAAAATTTCTTTCGGAAATCTATGCTAACAAAAAAAAAATAACTTGGTTAGAGCAATCTGGATTTACCTCTCAAATGTGAATATGTACTTTGAGAGGTCCTTTGTAGGTGGCAAAGCTTGAGAATTTTAACTCTCGGTTATACAGGATGTTTGCTCTAGGTCTTATTAATCTATAACATGGTTAAAAGGATCCACTGTATTTCTTGTAACTAGATAATAGAGAAAAGTGTGTGTGTGTGTGTGTGTGTGTGTGTGTGTGTGTGTGTGTGTGTGTGTGTTAGTAAAGGGACCTTGGGTCCGCAATGTCTTTTAAGTATGACTTTATTTTGGGAATGTTTATGGGCAGATATCCAAACTTTTATTGTTTCTGAAGCTGTCATTTCTAAAATCGTTTACAGCTCATGAAGCTGAGGACAATAAACCTACACCAATACCCACTTAACAGATGGAGCTGTGGAATAGAGTTAGAAACTTATCCGATATCTAAATGTGATGAGAGAACTTTGATAAAAAAAGATTGTTACATTCCTGCATATGAACTGACCCAGATAACAGCAGCTTTGGTCAGAAGGGTCTAACAAAAGTCAGTATCAAAGCTGAAGTGTGTTTTCAACATTTTAAGGCACGGATTCCTTTGAGAGTCTGATGAAAGCTGTGGGCAAGCTCCTGAAGTTCATCCATGAACTGCCCTCCACGCCCCTACCCCAGGGGTTCCATAGGTAAGAACCTCTGATTCAGGTGCAGGACCAGAGAACACATTCATCAGTCCTTAAGCATCAAATGAGCCTTCTTGTTATACATAGCACAAATCTCTGGGTGATAGGAGAGAAATATCATAGCTCCTGCCTATAAGGAGTCTAAGAGACAAGAATATACTCATTGTCAAAAGGGGGCACGATTCCCTTGGAGTAGTCATCGATGAAAAATTAATCAGTTGATTTCAGAAAGAAGTGGAAAATTTTATTCGAGCCAAATTTGAGGCTTATAGCCCAGGAAGAGCATCTCAGAAAGCTCTGAGAACTGTTCCACCCATTAGACTTTAAGATACAGTTATATAAGTTTTTTTGAGACAGAGGGCTGCACATCAAATGATGTATTTTTTTAACATCCTTATTGGAGTATAATTGCTTTACAATGGTGTGTTAGTTTCTGCTTTATAACAAAGTGAATCAGCTATACATATACATATATCCCCATATCTCCTCCCTCTTGCGTCTCCCTCCCACCCTCCCTATCCCACCCCTCTAGGTGGTCACAAAGCACTGAACTGATCTCCCTGTGCTATGCAGCTGCTTCCCACTAGCTATCTATTTTACATTTGGTAGTGTATATACGTCCATGCCACTCTCTCACTTCGTCCCAGCTTACCCTTCCCCCTCCCCGTGTCCTCAGGTCCATTCTCTAGGTCTGCATCTTTATTCCTGTCTTGCCCCTAGGTTCTTCAGAACCCTTTTCTTTTTTTTTAGATTCCGTATATATGTGTTAGCATACGGTATTTGCTTTTCTCTTTCTGACTTACTTCACTCTGTATGACAGACTCTGGGTCCATCCACCTCACTACAAATAACTCAATTTCGTTTCTTTTTATAGCTGAGTAATATTCCATTGTGTATATGTGCCACATCTTCTTTATCCATTCATCTGCCTATGGACACTTAGGTTGCTTCCATGTCCTGGCTATTGTAAATAGAGCTGCAATGAACATTGTGGTACATGACTCTTTTTGAATTATGGCTTTCTCAGGGCATATACCTAGTATTGGGATTGCTGGGTCATATGGTAGTTCTATTTTTAGTTTCTTAAGGAACCTCCATACTGTTCTGCATAATGGCTGTATCAATTTACATTCCCACCAACAGTGCAAGAGGGTTCCCTTTTCTCCACACCCTCTCCAGCATTTACTGTTTGTAGATATTTTGATGATGGCCATTCTGACCGGTATGAGGTGATACCTCATTGTAGTTTTGATTTGCATTTCTCTAATGATTAGTGATGTTGAGCATCCTTTCATGTGTTTGTTGGCAATCTGTACATCTTCTTTGGAGAAATGTCTATTTAGGTGTTCTGCCCATTTTTGGATTGGGTTGTTTGTTTTTTTGATGTTGAACTGCATGAGCTGCTTGTAAATTTTGGAGTTGAACACTTTGTCAGAAATGATGTATTATTGACAGTTTACATGATCCAGATCTAAGGGTCATTGTGGTAGGTCGTGTGACCCTGTACAAGATCAAAAAGCTTTATGATTTTTTTAAGGGGTTGTCTTGTTGGTGCTAGGAGAATGCTGCTCTTAATGGTTGAGCAGGTGTTCCTGCCGATGGGGAGGTCTGATTGATGCGTAATGCAGATACACAATGCACAGTGAGGGGAGGGGGAGGCCAAAGAGCAGAGAAGAACTTTTATGTTTACATTTTTCTTGTCTTGCCGTAAAATATGAATTTTATTTCACATAGTGGAGAGCCCAAGTTAGGAAGTGATTATGGCTGAAGGGAAGCTGCAGTGACAACAGAGTGTTGACAATTCTCTTGGCCAGGACCTGGCCTGTAGGACCCTTCGCCTTGCTTACGCCATGTGTTAGTTTTCTAGGGCTACCATAACAAAGTACCACAGACTGGGTGGTTTGCATAACAGAACTAATTTTCTCCCAGCTCTGCAGAGGCTAGAAGTCCAAGACCAAGGTGCTGTCTGGGTTGGTTTCTCCTGAGCCTTTTCTCCTTAGCTGGAGATGGCTGTCTTTTCACTGTGTCTTCATCCGGCCTTTTTTCCTGCACTCATGTACTCCTGGTGTCTCTCTCTCTTCTTATAAGGACACTAGACCTTATAAGCACATTAGTGCCCCACACTTATGACCTTGTTCAACCTTAGTTACCTCTTTAAAGGCTCTATTTCCAGATCTAGTTACACTGGGTGTTAGGGTGTCAACATATGAATTTTGGAGAGACACAGTTCAGTCTGTAACACCCCATATATCTTTCAGACTTTGACATTTAATTCTCTGTGGCTTTACTTCTGGGAACCACACTCATTTCTCAATCCTGGTTTAGTTACTGACCTCCTTTTATGTAATTTTCCCCATTCCCCTGCACTACCATCATATCTCAGCACAGAATCATTTCAGATCTCTCAGCTCTGTCTTGGTTATCAACCCACAGGATCAATTTCTGACTATGGATTCTTGCAGGAGTTTACTCTAGCCACCCCCCACCCCCCACCCAAGCCCAGCACATCTATGGACTTAGTCAAACCCTCTATTAGGTCTTAAGCAGAGGCTTGACTCACAGAAGTAATTAATAAGTACAAGTTGCAAATATGCATAATATTTTGCTAAATATGTGGCGAATGTGATTACCTGCCATTTGTCTCATTATAACTTTAAAAGCAAAAAAATAAAAATAAAAGGAGGAAGATTGGTTAGGGCTAGGTGAATTTTGTATGTCAGGCTAAGCAGTTTGACTTTTTTTCATTAGGTAAGAGGGACCTCTGGGAGGTTAGAAAGAGTAGGAAGGAAATAACATAAAATACATCTATCAGGATAGATTATGCTACAATAACAAAGAGCCCCGAACGATCAGGGGCTTACAGCAAAGGTTTGTTTTTCATTCATGCTCCATGTTTATTGTAGCCTACTGCAATTCTGCTCTACCTTATCTTCACTCCAGGATCCAGGCTGACAAACACGTTCCCTTGGCAGAAGAAAAAGAAATACGGCAAACTATGTTCAGTTCTTAAAGCTTCTGCCTGGATGTGATACACATCACTTCTGCCCACATTTCATTGACCACAGCAGGTCATGTGGCCACAACTAAGTTCGACAGCGGGGGGCAGTATAGTCCTCCTATAGAGAAAAGAAACCATAGGCAAGAGAACCAGAAAATAGATTTTAATTGGAAGGGAAGGATAGGACAGACTGTGGGGGAAAAAAAAGTATTAGGAAAAAGGAAGAGAAGAAAATAAAAGGGGCAGAAGCAAAGTTAAAAAAATGTGGAGAATAAAAAAAAATAAGGGCAAAAGAGAGAAGAAGTAGGGTAAAAATAAGAGGTAGTTTCCTAGGACTGTCATAACAAATTACCACAGACTGGGTGGCTTAAAACAACAGAACTTTATTTTCTCAACGTTCTGGAGGACGAAAGTCTGAAATCAAGGTGTAAGTAGGCACAAGTGGCCAAGGAAGGCAAAGATCCTCTCCTGCCTCTTCATAGCTTCTGGTGGCTCCCAGAATTTCTTGGCATTCCTTGCTTTGCAGCAGCATCATATGAAACCCTGCATCCATCTTCACGTGGCCTTCTTCGCCTGTGTGCCTCCTCTGAATCTCTGTGTCCTCTCCTCTTCTTGTAAGGACACCAGTTATTGAATTTAGGGTCTGCCTAAGCCAGTATGATCCCACCTTAACCTGGTTATATCTGCAAAGACTCTATTTTCAAACAAGGCACATTCACGGGTACCAGGGATTGAGACTTGAACGTATCTCTTGAGGGGACACAATTCAACTCACTACAGTCTACTGTCCACCTCTCTTGCCCCAGATTCATGATTCTCCCACATGCAAAATACATTCGCTTCGTCCTAACATTCTTAATCCATTTCAAATGTCTTAACCCGTTCCAGCATCAACTCGAAGTCCCAAATCTCCTCTGTCATCAACTCAGAAAGTTCCAAATCTTGTCCTCTAAATAATCTAAATCAGGCACAGGTGAGACTCTAGGTATGCTCGATCCTGGGGCAAACGTCCTGTCCACCTGTGAACCTATGAAACTAAAAAACAAGTTACCTACTTCCAAAATACAATGGAAGGACAGGCATAGGATAGACACTTCCATTCTGAAAGGGAGAAAATGGAGGGAATAAAGGGGTCACTTGTTCTAAGCAAGTTCAAAACTCACCAGCGTAAGTTCTATAATGTTTCAAGTCATGAGAATAATCCTCTGTGGTGTAGTACTCTTCCTTCTGGCCGACAGAGGTTCGACCCTTTGGGTCTGTGGAAGTCCCACCAGCCTTTGGAGCTGTATTACTTCGGTAGGGCTACCATAAAATACCACGGATTGGGTGGCTTAAGCACAGGAATCAATTTTCTCACAGTTCTGGAGGCTGAAGGTCTGAAATCAAGGTGTTTGCAGAGTTGGTTTCTTCTGAGGTCTCTCTCCTTGGCTTGCAGACGACTGTCTTCTCCATTTGTCTTCACAGGATCTCCCCTCTGTGTGTGTTTGTGTCCTAATCTCTTCTTAAAAAGACAGCAGTCATATTGGGTTAGGGCCCATCCATATGACCTTATTTTACCTTAATTACTTTAAAGGCCCTGTCTCCAAATACAGTCACATTCTGAGATACTAGGGGTTAGGACTTTAACATGTGAATAACATGTGAATTTTGGGGGGGACACAATTCACCTCATAATGGGAGTCCTTTTTCCTTTTCCTTCAAGGATAACACCTGTTTATAACCATGTAGAATTTTGGAAGTCTAACAGCCTTCCTTCCATTCTGTCTCTCTCTCTCTCTTTCAGCCCAGGGTGGAAGTATTTCTGCTTCAATAACATTCTCAAAAATTTTGTTGGTCTCCTGTGAAATCTGTGGGGGTTCATGCCATCAGACAAGAGGGTCCTCCACAGAGCTTTCCTGGATAAATTCATCTTGATTCCTGGCTTCTACTGAGAAAGTTGATTGGATCCATAGATCACATTCACATGCCTAATCTCTGTAGCAAAAGGTTGCCTAGCTGTAGGCATGCTTGATCTTCTTTCCAGAGAATGCTTTGTGGTCTTTTGCTATCTGGAGGCTATGTTCAAAATCAAGTCCTGGTCCTTTTTGGCTTGATAGTTTCTTCCTCCATTTATAGCTTTCCTCTCACATTTTACTATAAGCAGCAAGGGGAAACCAGGTGTACTGTCCATACTTTGGAGATTTCCTTAGCTCAATATCTAAGCTCATCACTTACAAGCTCTCCTTTCCAACCCAACAGCAGAAGAGAATTCAGCCAAGTTCCTGCCCCTTTAACCAAGGGCTGTTCTTTTCCCCTGGTCTCCAGTATCATGTTCATTTCTTCCTGAGACCTGACCAGAATCACCTTTAACATTTATATTTCTACCAACATTTTGTTCATGATAATACATGTATTCTCTAAGATGATAGATTTCTCTATAGTTCTCCTTACTTCTTTCTAAGGCCTGACCAGAATCTCCCTTAATATCCATATTTCTACCAACAATCTCTTCAAGGCAATCTAGACTTTTTTCTTTTTTTGGCCGCACAGCTCGCAGGATCCTAGTTCCCCGACCAGAGATCGAACCCATCCCCCCCTTAGTGGAAGCGCCAAGTCTTAACCACCAGACTGCCAGGGAAGTCCCTAGACTTTTTCTATTATGTGCCTCAAAATTCTTCCAACCACTGCTCAACATCCAATTCCAAAGCCACATCCACATTTTTAGGAATTTGGTATAGAATTTGGTATAGTTTTGGTCTCAGAACCAAAACTTCTATTAGTTTCCAACAGTTGCCATAACAAATTACCAAAAATTGGATGGCTTAAAAAAACCAGGAATTTATTTTCTTAAAGTTCTGGAGGCTAAACGTCTGAAATCAGCAGGCACAGGCTCTTTAAGGAGGCTTTAGGGAAAAATTCTTCCTTACCTCTTCCTAGCTTCTGGTGGCCTCCAACCATCTTTGGCATTCCTTGGTTTGTAGCTGTACCGTTCCAATCTCTACCTCTATCTTCACATGGCTTTCTTCCCCTGTGTGTCTCCTCTGAGTCTCCGTGTGTTTTATTTTCTTACAAGGACACCAGTCACTGGATCTAAGGCCCATCCTAATCCAGTATGACATCATCTTAACTTAATTACATCTGCGAAGACCTTATTTCCAAATAAGGTCTCATTCACAGCTGTCAGGGGCTGAGGCTTGAATATATCTTTTTGAGGGACACAATTCAACCCACTACAAGGTGGATTGCAGATTTGACTCTCAACTTCTTGTTAACCAAAGGAATGAGGAAAAGATGATTACTGGTATAATTCAAAATGTAAAGAATTTCATAAAAAACATATAAGACACTTCGTAGAGCAGCAAATGGTACCCTTATAGCCTTCTTGCAATGTCACATTTCTTTTGGCTTAAGATGTTCTTATAACATCTTAAGGTGAATAGGTAGTGGGAAAATGTTAAAGTCCAGTTAAGTAAGAGAAATTCTGTGAGACAGGAACAAACAATCTGTGATAATTTGGCTTTTATTCTTCAGTTTTGATGGTGGCAAAGCTCCAAAACAATGTAATTCCTATTTGCAATTAAATTCTGACGTCTATTCTGTGAGTTCAGCTGGCACCCAGTTTTACTCACAACTGAATACATTTGGGTATGTCTGAAGGATGAGTGGGATGGGTCCTCTAGGAAGAACTAAGGACTTCTTGGGAAAGACTCATTCTAAGGGAACAGAAAGCCAGGCAGATAAGATGAGCTGCCAAAGATATATAGCAAGTGGAGTGGCGGAATCGTTGATTTCCCTTAGATTTGACCCTAAGCCAGTCCTCAATGGACTCAAGAGTACTCTGAAAAGAGGGAGACACAAGGCTTAAAGGGAACAAGCTATTGAATCAAATCTCTTGAAAAACCAGGGCATAAGCAGCCCTGCTTTCATACCCATGTGACTCAGTGGAATGCAAGGCGTAGCAGGCTTTGGTGTATGGATGACTGCAGAGCACACAGAGGTACTTTGGCATCTCAGGGTCCTCAGCCACAGGCAACAGTGCACAGTTTAGACCCTGGGGGTGATGGCAATAGTGATGTTGACCAGCAGTGACAGTGTTTGGCAGAGGCAGAGTGCCTGGTGAGGTTGGTGGCATTAGCCAGTAATAGTGGTGCCCAGTAGAGGTAGTAGTGTCTGGCAAACAAAGTGGAACTCAACAGGAGGGCACGGTGGTTGGTGAGAGGTAGTCCAATCGTGGACCTCAGAGCAGGACTGACCTCATGTAGCTTCCGAAGCAGTGGATAACTCCAGAGGAGCCATGGCAAGAGATTGCAAAATTGGAGATGTGATCATTGAAAATCTAGGAACACATGAGAAGTCTTTGAGGATGTCAGGAAAATAATGATTGAGTATAACTTTGAGGTGGAGGGCCGAGTTTAAAGAGTAAAGTTGAAAGTGAAAGAAGTAAAGCTACGGTGGCCTGAGGAAGGAAACAGGAGCATTTAATACATAATTTTTTGTTCTGTAATTGCTTAAGGTTATTCTCAGCTTAAAATCTACAGCTGTTTTTAATGCAGCCTAGTTCACGATGATATTTTTGTACCTGTGTGTGAGCAGATTTTCATTTAGTAGTTAAGCATCTGTCTCCTTTTTCTGTGTTCCTGAAGTCCTTCATCACAATAGAAAGAAATTTTTCCTCTTATTTTTTGTCCTCTGAGAAGCTTTAATCACCACTGAAAGATTCCAAAAGAACCTAGTCTGATGGTATTTGACTCTGAACATGGATTATTAAATCCATTACTAAGATGCAAGTCACATGTCTGAGTCCCAGTCCAAAAAGTTCCCTGTAGATACATATAGCCAATGATTTGATTCAGAATTGGTAAATTCTAAATTTAAGGACATCAGGAGTTGAAATTCAATGCCTACCATTTTCTTCAACCTTCAATCTTTTGTGCCCATCTTCCTATCAGATGCCAGATTATCAAAGGACATCAGAAAGCCCTGATAGGATATTGCTAATCACTGATATGATTGAATATTACCAGAAACAAATTCTACCACCTCTCAATATGATTTACACCAATCAAGCCCTCAGTGGAGGGAGTACATATTCAAAATCCTTCTTCTCCCTGGATGAAGTATAGTAGAGAATTGATGAATCTGACAGACCTGAGTTCAAGTCCCAGCTCTGATGCTTCCTAGCTGAATGACCTTGAGCAAGTTGCTTAACCTCTCTGTGTCTTCAAGTCCTCTTCTGTCAAATGAGGTTGCTAATAATACCTCATTGGGTAATTCTGAGGAAGAGATGATGTTTGCATAATGCTTTGTCCAATGCAAACATCATCGCTTCCTCAATTTATAATAATAATAAAGATCATGGTGATGGTGAAGGCCACCCATAAGGAAGCTGGCTGTTGCTGGATAGTGTCATGGAGCCTTCTGTAATAGAAACTAGAACGCCTCCTCTTTTCACACAAACTGCTAGTAAACCCTGTGAGGCAGACGTTCAGGCAGAGGGATGAAACACATCCTTTTAGTTAAGCTCTGCAAACACAGCAGCTGCTCGCATCAATCTCTGGAGTCCTATGTCGTCGTTTTTTCTCAGACAGAGCCCTCACTTAGTTTGGGGGAATCCGGGTTGGCTGTGCAGATAACATATGGCAATGTGAGCTATGTAGCTGCTCTCATTCTGACCTCACCTTGGGAGATGCACACAGCCCAATCTATCAAATTGCTCAGTGTTTGGATCTCGTCCAGTGCATATTTCTGTGCATTTGACTTGCAGGATGTCTCTTGTTGACCAAGAAGTTTATACTGGGGCCTTCTCACGGGTGAGATCATTTCGTTGTTACTAGCCAAAAGCCAGCCTCCTCTAAATCTGTCTGATGTTTTCTTGGCCGTAGTGTTAAGTTCCCAGAGCAAGATGCTTTAGACTAAGAAGAACTGTTTGTGTAATGATGCAATCCTGTTCTGGAAATGTGTTCCAGTGGTTGTTTTCTTCTTGGTTTTGAGCAAGGGCATTTGTATTTTTGTCAATATTTCAGTTGTGAAAGAGCATTGGGTTTGCTATAGAGGTTTCACATGGGCTGGTTGTACACATGAGTGCTGGCAGCCCTACAACTGAGGCTCCATCTCTAGCAAGTGGTAAGAGAGCCTGATGAGGACTGATTGGAGTCTCACTGCCATTAACTGGCTGGCAACTCAAATGGAGACACAAAGGATAATTTGAACAATGCCTGTTCTCTCTAATCTAGTATTTCTCAAATTTTTCTTTTCATTATCACTCTCCTAAGGGCCCTTTGAACAATTTTTTTTCCTGAGCGCTCCCTGCTCCCAACTCATGAAATTGTGACAATGGATATACGGTATATTCATTTATGTACTATATCTATAGCTGTGTTTTTTTTTTAACATCTTTATTGGGGTATAATTGCTTTACAATGGTGTGTTAGTTTCTGCTTTATAACAAAGTGAATCAGTTATACATATACATATGTTCCCATGTATAGCTGTGTTTTATATATAAAAATATTAGGATTTTTTGCCTCTCCCAAGAATTAGTTTTGCCCCCTTGACTAAAGAGCCTCACCAATTGACTTCAGCATACCTCATGCTTAAAACGATACAATTTACTGTGGTGTAATCAATTGACTATTATAATTCATGGTTGGAGAAACTGAGTCATTTATGTTTTCCTGTTGGACAGCATTCATTACTCTAAAAACTCTTGTAAAGGAACAAGGCAGAAACACTTTCTGAAAATACTATAGTTATTTTCTGAGAAAATGTAGTTAAATTTTTTTTTTTTTTAACATCTTTATTGGGGTATAACTGCTTTACAATGGTGTGTTAGTTTCTGCTTTATAACAAAGTGAATCAGTCATACATAAACATATGTTCCCATATGTCTTCCCTGTTGCGTCTCCCTCCCTCCCACCCTCCCCATCCCACCCCTCCAGGCTGTCACAAAGCACCGAGCCAATATCCCTGTGCCATGCGGCTGCTTCCCACTAGCTATCTACCTTACTGCGTTTGTTACTGTGTATATGCCCATGACTCTCTCTCGCCCTGTCACAGCTCACCCTTCCCCCTCCCCATAACCTCAAGTCCGTTCTCTAAGAGGTCTGCGTCTTTATTCCTGCTTTACTCCTAGGTTCTTCATGACATTTTTTTCTTAAATTCCATATATATGTGTTAGCATACGGTATTTGTCTTTTTCTTTCTGACTTACTTCACTCTGTATGACAGACTCTAGGTCTATCCACCTCATTACAAATAGCTCAATTTCGTTTCTTTTTATGGCTGAGTAATATTCCATTGTATATATGTGCCACATCTTCTTTATCCATTCATCCGATGACGGGCACTTAGGTTGTTTCCATCTCCGGGCTATTGTAAATAGAGCTGCAATGAACATTTTGGTACATGACTCTTTTTGAATTTTGGTTTTCTCAGGGTATATGCCCAGTAGTATAATTATAATTTTTTTCCATTTTGTTAGCTGTTCTCAGGTTGTATGTTAATAGTTAGTTGAGATTCAGCAAAAACAGCAGGACAAGTATCTCTAGCACATATTCTCTTCTTCATTCCTATGATCACATTCCTGATGGAATGTCCTGGTCACCTCACAGCTGACTCTCTTCTCCCTCTGGACTCACATTCGCAAATGTGATTGCCCCAAGGGCCAGGGAGGTCACATGAATTAACAATGACTGGCAGCTGACATGGCCTTGTGTCAGGAAGATAAGAGGGAGAACTTGGGACTTGGGAACTGGAAAGTATGGTCCATCTAAAGGGGGCAGCTGCTGCTGCACTCTTGCATCCTTATTGCCATGGGGAAATGACCGTCCCGTGTTGCCAGACCATGTTGTTCTTTTAAAGAGAAGCCAGAAATCTGAAACTTTATTTGATCTTTAAATGTTGACCAACACTCCTTAGGCCAGATAAAACAGGTCTATGAGCTGGACTGAGCCACTAAACAGTAATTTTTGACCTTGGTTCCAGGTATTCAATACTTCTTCCCTCCTCAATTCAATCCACCTTGAACCATATTAAAAAGAAAATTCATCCTTTCAAAGTGTAACTCACATCATGTCACTGTCCCGCTTAGAAGCTTTCAATAGCCTCTCACTGCCATCCAAGTCTCTTCTAAACACATGAGCCAGGCATGGAAAGCCGTCTGCCACAGTATGTACTATCTTCCATTCACTTCACTGAATGTCATCTCTGTTCCTTGCTCTGTAATTTTCTGCCTCTATCCTTTTGCGTAGGTGGCTTCCTCTACCTGAAACCTTCATGCTTAAATCCTACCAATCTTTCAAGGCCCAAATAGGTTCTTCCTTTCCAAGAAGCCTTCTCTGCTACCTCTGATAAGAAGTTATTCTTTCTCTGAACTTCAATAGCATATTTTTAAAATATATTTATGTATTTAATTTATTTATTTTCCTTATTATTATTTTTTTGGCTGCATTGGGTCTTAGTTGCGGCCCACGGGATCTTTGTTGAGGCACGCGGGATCTTTTTGTTACGGCGCACTGTCTGCTCGGGTTTTTCTCTAGGTGCGGTGCGCTGGCTTCTCTCTAGTTGTGGTGTGCGGGCTCCAGAGCGTGCGGGCTCCGTAGTTTGTGGCATGCGGGCTCTCTCGTTGAGGTGCAAGAGCTCAGTAGTTGTGGCACGTGGGTTTAGTTGCCCCGCAACATGCAGGATCTTATTTCCCCGACCAGGGATTGAACCCGTGTCCCCTGCATTGAAAGGCAGATTCTTTACCCATGGACCACCAGGGAAGTCCCAATAGCATATTTTTTAAAAGAATTTTTAATTGTGGTAAAATACACATAAGGTAAAATTTACCATCTTAACCATGTTCAAGTGTCCAGTGATATTAAATACATTCATCATGCTGTGCAACTGTTGCCACCATCCATCTCTATCACTCTTCACCATGTAAAATTAAAATCTGTACCCATTCAACAGTAACCCCCCATTCCCCCTCATCCCTCAAAGTCCTGGAACTACCATTCTGCTTCTGTCTGTACAATTTTGACTACTCTAAGTACCTCATAGGAGTGGAAATGCACAGTGTTTGTGTTCTTTTTGTGACTGTCTTATTTCACTTAGCATAAAGCCCTCAAGGTTCATCCGTGTCACAGCATATGTCAGAATTTCCTTCCTTTTTAATGCTGGAAAATATTCTGTTGTATGTATATTCCACATTTTGCTTAGCTATGCATCTGTCAGTGGACACTTGTGTTGTTTCTATTCAATACACTTTTGTTATTGCTTATTTTTGCTGCTATGAACACGGGTATACAACTCTCTCTTGAGTCCCTGCTTTCAATTATTTTGGTAATATACTCGGAAGGGGAATTGCTGGCTGATATGGTAATTCTATTTTAATTTTTTGGACAAATGCAATGGTCATACTGTTCCCACAGTTGCTCGACCACTCTACATTCTCAACAATAGGACGCAAGGATTCCAGCTTCCCCACATCATTGCAAACACTTGTTGTTTTCTTTTTGCCATCAGCCGTCCTAATGGGTGTGAAATGAATAGCATACTTTTTTTTTTTTTTTTTTTCCTCTACGCGGGCCTCTCACTGTTATGGCCTCTCCCGTTGCGGAGCACAGGCTCCGGACGCGCAGGCTCAGCGGCCATGGCTCACGGGCCCAGCCGCTCCGCGGCATGTGGGATCTTCCCGGACCGGGGCACGAACCCGTGTCCCCTGCTTCGGCAGGCGGACCCTCAACCACTGTGCCACCAGGGAAGCCCCTATTTTTGATAAAGTGCTTAGAACACCTGATGCAGAGTAAGCGCTCTGTCCATATTTGTCATGCGCTAGAATGTGTTGGTTCAGAAGAAGCAGCACATTACTGTCCACTACACTTCCCATCTCTGGCTTTGCCTTGTGTCAGAGGGGAATAGCATATTAATTTAAATTTTCACTTGGAATTTATTGCTTTTTTATCATGTAATATAGTTATATGTATACAGGTCCCCTTCTCCCCTACCTGGTAGTATTTTAAGGCAGGGATTATTTTTTATATAACCTTGATTCCCTATGAGGCAAGTACTCAATAAACATCTGTAGTATGAGCATTTGTAACTCTATTGATTGCTTCATCCACAAGATCATTCCTTCCCACACTCCTCCCAAATTCCACATCTACTGATGTGCTACTTGAGGGGCACTAAATTGAGGTAAGGCAAATATAATTAAGGAAGGGTAATGTGTAAGGAATGACCAGACCTCTAATGTATTTGCAGCAAACTCTCCACCAGCTTTAGCTCAAATGTTGAGCTTTTTTTTTTTTTTTTAATATTTTGTTTACTTTTGGCTACTTTGGGTCTTTGTTGCTGTGTGCGAGCTTTCTCTAGTTGTGGCAAGCAGGGGCTATTCTTCATTGCGATGCGTGGGCTTCTCATTGCGGTGGCTTCTCTTGTTGTGGAACAGAGGCTCTAGGCAAGGAGGCTCAGTCGTTGTGGCTCACGGGCTGTAGAGCGCAGGCTCAGTAGTTGTGGTGCACGGGCTTAGTTGCTCCGCAGCACGTGGGATCTTCCTGGACCAGGGATTGAACCCGTGTCCCCTGTATTGGCAGGCGGATCCACTGCGCCACTAGGGAAACCCCAAATGTTGAGCTTTTAAAACATTTTAAAACACTGATTACTAAAAAGTTAATACAAAGTCTATTGACCATTGTTTTAAGATGCTGTTAAACATCCTGCCAATTAAAAAAAAAATTGGTCTGATGTTCTAGAATGACTGAAGAAGCAGTGATTCCAAGGTTACCTAAAGGAATTTGATTTCTCACTTGCCTTACTGAGCTCCTGTAGTATACTTGAAAGCCAGTAAACTGGAAAGTGGCCACAAGAGGGGAGTATGAACCATGGTCATCTTTCACAAATGAATGGAACTGATGAATCATTCTCCGGCTGAACTCATGCTCCATTCTGAACAACAATCAACTGAATAATCATACTCCTTCCAGATGATTGCCAAAGAATGAGTGTGGGTTTGCCCTCCATATGTTCACATAGAATATAACCTTGAACTCTCAGCTGTCCGATCATACCTTAATCCTAATTGGAAGAAATATTTAAGGGAGGAGGGCCTGAAGGACAGGCCGTCCCTCTCCCTCAATGTCACTAACGTGATTTTTTTTTTTTTTTTTTTTTCTGTACGCGGGCCTCTCACTGCTGTGGCCTCTCCCATTGCGGAGCACAGGCTCCGGACGCGCAGGCTCAGCGGCCATGGCTCACGGGCCCAGCCGCTCCGCGGCATGTGGGATCTTCCCGGACCGGGGCACGAACCCGTGTCCCCTGCATCGGCAGGCAGACTCTCAACCACTGCGCCACCAGGGAAGCCCCTACTAACGTGATTTTACCTTTGCATTAAACCAGAACCCTGAGGACACTGTACTCACGGGTCACCTTGTTCTTCCCCTTTAAGAATTATTTACATTAAATTGGGATTTGGCATGTTGTCACAGGCCTGTACCGAGGGATGCTTTAAGAGACAGCTCTTTAAAATGAATTATTATATCAACATAAAGATATTATCTACAAATTCACACAATGTTCTGTTTATGAGAACCTACGGGAGAAAATGTGCTCAAAACTCAGAACACAGAAAAAGCTGTGCTTTGCTTGGGAAACCTGTTTGCTCTTCCTCATTAACTTTGTAAATGTTTTAAAGCAGCACGCTTCTCTCTTTCCTTTGACGGCTGGGAGGCTTCTTTTATTCAACAAATATTTATGAAGTGCCCATTCTAGGCCAGGCACTGCTGGCTGCGTTGGGGAGCACGAGTAGAGGATTTCTGTCCTCATGAAGCCTCCAGTTTAGTGGACGATACAGATATTCATTAATTACTCAGGTGAATGTGTAAACTGCAAACTGAAAAGTGCTATGAAGGAAAGGAAGCTTCATAGCAGGAGACACATAAGAGGGGGACTGGACTTAATTTGAAAAAGTGCCCTTTGGACCCAAGGGTAAGAGTGACCTGAGTAGCAGGGATGGGGCACTGGCATTCCTGACCAGAAGGGGGCAGCACCGTACATTCTGGCAACTGGAAGAGGAATTCCAGGAGAGCTGAAGCATAGGTACAGGTGGGGAAGGGATGGGACAAGTCTTGAGAGGACACTGAGGTTTGGGCAGCCTTACCCAGGCTTTTGTTTCACCCTCTATCTCTTGTCTACGTTATTCTTTCAAAGTAAACATGTTTTTGTGGAACAAGATGGGGAATAGATTAAAAGTTATTATTCCAATACTTGCACTGCATTACAATCTGCCTCCATCAGACATTACGTGAAAAATGATTTCACACGTGTATCACCTCCACCAAGCCTTGCTCATGCACGTGGGGTCTCACTCACAGACACAGGTGCGCAGGTCCACTCTGGGTGAGCCCGTGGACTTGAGAACACGGACTGGCTTTGCTCTGATGGCATTTGGAGGCTCACGTGATTCCTCCTTTGCAGCACATCAGGATCAAGAATTAGAGAGTTCTTCCTAGAAGACAGGTTTACATGCAATTTAGAAATAATAGCCCTGTCTTCTGGTTCTGTAAATTATTACCATCAGTGGCCTGTTACAGACACACAGGAATAAACAGGCCAAGTGAATAAGAAGGCAGTATTTTATAATTCCTTTTTGATGATAATCCTTCATTATGACAGCCGTGCTGAGGATTAGAATGCATTGGTAAAACATTCCTAGAGGAAACCTCTGTGGTTTGGTGTTCTTGTCTTCTTCTCTCGCCCCTGTTCTCAGGATTGAGTTGAAATAAGGCCTTAATGGGAAGAAAACAAAGCATGTATAAAAGCCACTTACCTTTCCTAGGTCAGGAAAGACCTGTTCCTGAGCCCTTACTTATTGTAGTAAAACACGTTTCATTTAACAGAGGGGGGAACCAGGGAAGAAAGAGGAAAAAAGAATTGGAGATACAAGCTGAGAGTAACTCACTCATTCTGTCTTAACCGGACTGAGCTCCTTCCCAAGCCTCTAAACACAGCAGACACATTGCTGCCACAGGACTTTGGCACTGACTGCTCCCTCTGCCTGGAATGCCCTTCCTCTATATGATCAGATGTCTGACTCTTTTACCTCCTTCTAGTTTTTCATTGAATGTTACCTTCTCAGTGAGGCTCACCTTGATCATCCTGTTTAAAATTGATGGCTCCCTTGAACTCCGATTCCTTTTACCCTATTTCAGGGGTCGACAAACTATGACCCCCTGTTTTTGTCCATAAAGTTTTATTGGAACACACCAGATTCGTCTTTTAATGTCTTGACTATGCTTGATTTTACCCTACAATGGCAGAGTGAGAAACAGTGTGGCCTGAAATGTGCATGGCAAGTCTTCAATAACTGTTTGTTGAATGAATGAATATAAAGTGTTCCACAAAGATTAGACAGTTAGTTATGATCATGATTATTATTTTAATACATCTACAACTTTTTGAAAGGGGAGGATATCCATTATACCAGCATATATTCTGAACCTAGCATGTAGAAAATTGTGACCAAACTTTCTCACCTGCTGCAGGAAGCATGCGCCTGTAGGTTTGTCTCTGAGCCTTATATACCTGCTTACCTCTGCTAGAACACCTACACTATCCCAAGATAAACACCAGAGGAAAAGGCTTTTATATAAAAGTAAACATCTTCTGCAGCTCTAAGATGTTGGCTTTTGTCGGGGAAGTACTATTTTCATGTTCAGACAGAGGAATGTCTATTTTTACACTACAGCCAGACAAGACTTAACCATTGAGCCAAATGGGTAGGTGCATTTTCAAATTATGTCTTTATTTCACTAAAAGGAAGAGGGGAAGGGATAAGCTCACATTTTGACCAAGGGAATAAAAGATTCAGACTTTCAGTTCCTTCAGCAATTGATACACTTTTTCCAAATGGGTTTACATTTCTTCATCACATCAACAAACACCAATTTATATAAAGTAGTCTCTTTCCTATGCAAAATCTCCACATAGTCACTGCAAAGGCGTTAGGATCCCATCTAATCAGAAGTTTGAAATTTAGTTTTTATTTCTGCTTTTTTTTTTTTTTTTTTTTTTGCGTTATGTGGGCCTCTCACTGTTGTGGCCTCTCCCATTGCGGAGCACAGGCTCCGGACGCGCAGGCTCCGCGGCCATGGCTCACGGGCCCAGCCGCTCCGCGGCATGTGGGATCTTCCCAGACCGGGGCACGAACCCGTGTCCCCTGCATCGGCAGGCGGACTCTCAACCACTGCGCCACCAGGGAAGCCCCTGGAGACATTTTTGATTGTCATGACTAGGAAGGCGCTACTGGCATCTTAGTGCTACTTAGCAACAGCCAGGGATGCTGCTAAGCTTCTATAATGCCCGGGATGGGATCCCCTACCCCTCAGCATCCCAACAAAGAATTTTCCTGTCCAAAATGCTAGTAGTACTGAGGTCGAGAAACCCTTACTGATAATATAGTTAGCAATTTCCTCTTTCTCTTCCAAGCCATTTGCTTTCTTGTTGCCTTGGTGATGTCATCATATGCAACCTAGGGTTAATAACAGGTACCCATTTCCTCCTTCACCGGGAGGACATAATGACCATAAAGCACCGTAAACCATTCAAGCACTAAAAATCCCTAAATGCGAGAATTATTAGTATTTATTAAGAGAGAATTATATGTCTCCAGATTTTGTGGCTGTATTGCTTCAGGCCTGCTTTTTTAAAGTTTAAATAATTTAAGGGGGCTTAAAACCTCTATGTCAGCTGTCCCTCTGTGGGGTCACAGAGAGAAGGTCACAAGACACACAGTGCAGAAATCCATATGAAAAATCCACCAGCTGTCTTGTTTGCTCTTCTCAGTCTCTCCGTGGCTGTCCTGTTCCACAGCGTCTCCTCCCTCTCTGTCCTTTTCCCTGGCTTCCCTGGCTCCTTTCTCTTCCTGAAGGATAGCTTTGTTCCAACCTCTCATCCCTTCTCCCTTAATTCTCTGCTTATTTCATCAACTATCTTTTGTTACTCAAACATTCCCTTGGGGTCTCACCCTTCACCCAAGAAGCTTCTTGGCACTTTTTCCTGAACAAATATAGTGTCCTTATAAGACAAATTTAGATGAATAAACTGTTCTTTGTCTTAACATGAATATTTCCCCTTGGATGTTTATTAATTTTACTCCATCTCGTCCTTCTTATTTAAGTAACGGATAAACAGCAATCAGCTTAAAAAATGAAACCCGAAGAAAAGAATCACTTCACCTAAATATTAACCTGGGGCTGAAAAGAGAACTTTGTGGCTTTAAACTAGGCTCCTCATGTCTAAGACACCGAAATCGTCAAATTGCTGTTTGAAGAAACTATGTTTGCTTGTTTTTTAATTTTATAGAGGTCTTGGATTCACGGGGACATAGGGCGGGCATGGTAATAGTGACTGCTACCCAAATGTAGAACCCAGTTGGTAAGCTTGAAGGGTTGGAACCTTCCAGCTTCAACATACAGAACATCTTCTCACAGAGTTATGCAAATTAAAATAATATATTTTAAGGTGAGCTTATATGCATTTCTACTTAAGTTGTCACAGATTTTTAAGGGGAGTTTAGTGATTAGGATCTAACACAAGGCTCTTCCACTCAGCAAGCTGGAAACACTTGAGATGTAGAAGACTGAGCTGGGGAGGTCGTTGGTCCTCCCACTATGTAATTTCTTAGGTTTTTACATGTTTTCTTAAAAAAGGAGAAATAGTCTGTCTAGATCAATTAAATTCAAGAGAAAATGTAATTTACTTCCCATTTCATATCTAAAGTCCTGACATTGGTCTGCAAAGTCCAGAGGCTACGATGAGCCTGGTCTCGCTGACCTCACGCCCCACTGCTCTCCCCTCACCCACTCACCCTGCCCTGGAACACTGGCCTCCTTGCTGCACCTCAAACCCTTCAGATCACTCTGGCCCGGGGCCTTTGAACTTGTTCTTTCTTATGTTCTTTTCTACTTTATCCACCTGGCTCATTCTCTCACAACCTCCAATCCTTGCTGCAACTTCTCTTCCATGAGACCTCTTCTGACTGCTCTATTTAATATTGCAAACCACACCTCTGCTTTCACCCCGCAGCTCTCTTGACCCTTTTCTCCTTCTCCCCTGCTCAACTTCTGTCCACTTTTACACAATAGTAATGATCTTCTAACAAACTAAGTAATTTACTCATTTATGATGCAACGTGTTTATATTCTGTCTGCCTCTGCTGGAATGTAAACTTCTCAAGGGCAGAGATTTTTGTCTGTTTTGCTCAGTAATGTATCTCAAGAGCCAAGAACAGTCCCCAGCTCACAGTAGCCACTCCTTATATATTTGACTAATAAAAGAATGAATTGGTTAAACACAGCAGGGACAGTTGTAGTTAGGACAGGAGCCCTCATGAGGGATTTGTGATTGTCAAGAGAGCAGCTTGAAGACACCACAAAACAAGTACAGAAGGAAAACAGAGATGGGGGGAAGCAGTGATATGTATTGCACTTCATAAATGTTCCTAGGGTTGACCTTGCTGATGGGCATCTGAGGTGCAGGAAAATGCTTGGATATAGACGCTGATAGGCAACTGTTTCCAGTGGATTTTAGGAATGTGTGTGTGACAGGGAGAGGAGAGAAAAGGGAAAACATTGCAATGGTGTGGCTGAGACCCTACGCACCACACACTTGATCTCTCGTATCTTCCACCTCTCTGCACTCAACCCTCCTATTCATACATGCAGCATGCCATCTGGTTCTATTTTTATCATCAGACAAATATGACAAACTCAAGATATCTCTGGATATAACCTTAAATACCTCTCAGGGCCACAGTGAGACAAAACGACTTCATCTTTACCAGACACAAGACAAAGATGACTCATCAGACAAAACAAATCTAGTGTTACAAACCCACCTGTTCACCCTTGGGAAGCTGTTTGCACTTGACATCCCAGTTTGTTCTGACTGAATTAGGAAGCAGAACGGAAATGTTATTAGAAGATGATAAGGTCATATTAGTTTGTGCATTCTTCTCCAGGATGGGGGTGTTGATAGGGAGCACAGCTCTGAGCCTGAGCTCTGGATTAACTTGGAGGATAAGAATCAGACTGCCTGGGTTTAAACCTTTGCTTCATTATTTAAGAGCCGTATGACTTAAGGAAAGTTATTCATCTTTTTCATCTTCAGTTTTCCCATCTGTGGGTAGTACCAAGAGATTATATGAGGATAAAATGAGCTAATAAACACGTCAAGTATCTAGCATGGTGCCTTAATAAAGGGTATCTCTTAGGGACCTATAATATAGGCGACCAGGCTTCCTATATTAAAATTCTGGCTTTATGACTTACTTGCTGTGCAACTTGGGACAAGATGCTTCACCTTATTTTGTTTCAGCTTCATTTTCAAGAGGCAAATTACTTACTGCAAAGGACTCTTATGAGGATCCAACAAAATGGTATAAGCAAGTAACTTAGGGAAGACCTGACATATAACAAGCGTGCAATAAAGGCATCGTCTATTACTCTCATTTAACACTACAATTACTACTACTACTACTACTGCCACCATTGCTTCTGCTGCTACTACTATATTACTAGACAATGTGAGAAGTTTGGGGAAAAAAACCCATAAGCTTTACTCTTAAGCAGACTTCTGTTTACAGTTTTTTTTTTTTTTTTTCACTCTTGTGGCCTCTCCCGTTGCGGAGCACAGGCTCTGGACGCGCAGGCTCAGCGGCCATGGCTCACGGGCCCAGCCGCTCCGCGGCATGTGGGATCTTCCCGGACCGGGGCACAAACCCGCGTCCCCTGCATCGGCAGGCGGACTCTCAACCACTGCGCCACCAGGGAAGCCCTGTTTACAGTTTTTAAAAGCAATTTCCTTCACCTTCCTATCCATATTCCTTTGCTTATCACTGAAGTGCAATCACTTATCAATAGAAATGAGTGAGTGTTATCAAGATATTAGAGGAAGAGGATGTACTTCCGATTCTTGACTATAGAAGCAGTATTGAAATTCCTTGGATTGTAATTTGAATAGCATCTTTGAGGGCAAAAGTTCCAGTTTTCCAGTTCGTTTCATTTGTACTTGGACTTGGTGACGTACTGAAAATAATGAAAGGGTTGGGGAGCTGGTTATAACTGAGGAATTGCAGAAGAGATCATGAGTTGTCTACCAATATCTATTCTGTCCCTCTTTCTTTAATATTAAAACTCCCAGGTCATAGCTGGGCACTCTGCTTTTCAGCTGGAGACTTTATTTCCCAGATCCACTTGTAGCTAGCTGTGCCCTTATGACTAAATTCTTGACAATAGAATGACAACGGAAGTGATGTGTTCCAGTTCTAGGTCACACCAGTAAAAGAAATGGGTAATGCACACTTCTTTTCCTTTCTTTCTTCTTACTAACTGGGATGTAGTCATGATGGAGGGTTCCGAAGCAGCCACTTTAGACCCAGAGATGGAAGGTTCATAATGAGGATGACGGAGATGCCCTATAAACCTTGGGCCATCTCTGGACTTTTACATGTGAAACAACAATAAACCTCTATCTTGCATTAGCTACTAGACTTTGGGATCTCTTAGCCTATAACAAATACAGCCAAATTAGCTCAATAAAAATGGCACTGTATTCAACCACAATCATAAAGGAAGACAATTTAAATCAGTTTGAATGTAATGAAGACATTTTTAGAAAGGAAATACATCAGCCTTTGAGGTAGATCAATTTAAAAGATTACATTATATTTTGTGCTTTAAAACATTTTCCAAGTCTTTTTCTCATACTTTGTGCCATGATGAAGGCCTTGCTCTAGTGATCAGAAGTAACTTGCAGTTATATCTGGAATATTATCAATTACCAGAGCTCTTTGGGGTTTGTGTTTAGATACTATTTTGTATGGTTAGAATTTGAACAAGTACCAATGTGATTATCCACATAACCTATAGTTAGGGTTTTAACATCATCAGTCCATGGATGGGGTGATGTAGACACCAAAGTATAATAGACACTGAAATTTAGGATAAAAGATAACTATATTAAAATGCCAACAGAAGGTCAATACAATCACATCAGGAAACGACAAACTCAAGATTTGCATTGAATTATTTACTGTGAGCATGTACTGCTTATATATATAAAACAGTCTTTAAAAAATTACATGCTAAAGTTGCAATTGATTATTTACAAGTTTAGAATTACCTTACGGCTTAGAGGTATTTACTCCGCCATGAGAGCGAGTCCAAGCATCCTTAGGAAGTCAGCATTTTGAAATATAATAAATGAAAATTAGTCAGTACACTTCGGAATCAGCATGTTAATGGAAATGGAAAGAAACAGGTTTATGTTGCAGTGTTATTATCCAAAAGAAGATAAGTGACCCCGCTGTAGAAAGGGGATTAAAATTGGACCTTTTTCTTTAGATTGTCATGGCCAAAGGGTGATTTCGTCTTATAGACTGGGATTGCGATTCACTAGGGAATATCTAAGGTGAAGGGAGCCTTCTATCAGGCTAGTATAGCTTTATAAAAATGCCTGTAGGAATATCCATGTCCTGTGCTTTCTTTCTTGCTCTGAGTTTTGGGATCTTATGTAGACCCACCATGCCAGAGGAAATGGGCAAAGTTTGCCTGATTTTGTTATTCCTGATATTCTAGCCTGCTGATAAGTCTTTTAGCAGATTATTTGGCATGGCTCAATGCCTATTTAGGTCAATGAAAAATATAAAGTTTCTAAATTTTTAGAGCTGGGACCAGATCATTGATCTCAGTAAAAGCCATCCATTGAGATTTGGTCTGAAATAGCTATCCTTGGTTTCATATCATTACATGTATTTTTATGCTAATTTTATGTTTAGGAAGCACTATTCTTTTTTTTTTCTTAACATTTTTATTGGGGTATAATTGCTTTATAATGGTGTGTTAGATTCTGCTGTATAACAAAGTGAATCAGCTATACATATACATATGTCCCCATACCTCTTCCCTCTTGCATCTCCCTCCCTCCCACCCTCCCTATCCCACCCTTCTAGCTGGTCACAAAGCTCCGAGCTGATCTC
The DNA here is from genome assembly GCF_951394435.1 of Stenella coeruleoalba. Lineage (NCBI taxonomy): Eukaryota > Metazoa > Chordata > Mammalia > Artiodactyla > Delphinidae > Stenella > Stenella coeruleoalba. The sequence goes on along the minus strand of NC_137149.1, from coordinate 143,136,142 downwards.
CCTGTGCTGCTATGCGACTGGGAAGCACTATTCTTGATTATTTAAACAGTTCTCAATTTTCAATTGGATGTACAAAGAAAGGAAAGGTTATATTGATCTAAAAATACATGATTACTACACACCAATTAGCCTGGTGGAAAATACTGATAATATTAAATGCTGACAAGAGTGTAGAGAAACTGGATCTCATATATTGCTGGTGGAAATGCAAAAGGGGGCAATTACTCTGGAAAACAGTTTTGCAGTTTCTTAGAAAATTAAACATAAACTTACCATACAACCTAGCAATTGCAGTCTTGGGCATTTATCCTACAGAAATGAAAACTTATGTTCACACAAAAACCTGTACACAAATTTTTTAGCAACTTTAATTTTAACAGTCCTAATTGGAAACACCCAAATGTCCTTCGAAAGGTAAATGGATAAAGAAACCGACGTAAATCTATCCCGGGGAATACTACTCTGAAATACAAAGGAATGAATTATTGATACACACGTCAACCTGGACAGATCTCAAGGCATTATGCTAAGAGGAAAAAGTCAATCTCAAAAGGTGCATACTATATGATTCCATGTATATCACATTCTTGAAACAGCAAAATGATAGCGATCAGGTCAGGAGAGAACAGATCAATGGTTGCTAGGGGTTCAGGAGGGATGGGGATAGAGGGAGGTTGTGACTACAAAGGGGTATCGCAGGGGAGTTTTGTGGTGATGGAATCTATACATGTGAACAAAATCTATGGAATCATACAAAACAGTGGGTATATGTGAAATCTGTGTAAAGTCTGTGTAAAGTCTAGTTAACAGTATTCCTGGTTTTGATAATGCACTATGGTTATATAAGATGTTACTTTTGGGGGAAGCTGGGTGAAGGGTTCACAGGACCTCTCTGTACTATTTTAGCAACTTCTTGTGGGTCTATAATTATTTCAAAATAAAAATTTAAAAAATAAGGATCACATTAACTCATCAACTATGACAATTTATTATTTATTTATTTATTTTATTTTGTGGGAAATAATGCAAGGAGGAGAAAACATGCTTTCATCAGAGCAGTTCTGCTTTTATCTGTTTATCCCTCTGGCAAGATTTCTTACGAAGAGAGAGTTTCTGGGATAAAGTTCAAAAACCACTTTTAAAAGGTTACAGAAATTTCTTGAGACAATAAAAATCCAATCATGTACAATAATTTAGTTTTTAATCAAGAAAAGTCGGTGTGCTTTACTTTTTAAATTTTTTTCTTTTTTGGCTCCCCAACCGGGGATCGAACCTGTGCCCCCTGCAGTAGAAGCAGAGTCCTAACCACTGGACCACCAGGGAATTCCCAGTAGCTGTGCTTTAGAAGGCAATCTGAATTATTATTTATGGTAATGAAGGGTTATAACTTCCAAGGGAAGTGGTCACAAATAGCCTAGTGTTTTAGACATGGTATCAGAATTGGTTTGTTATGAAATTACAGATGCTGATGTTAACCATAGCTAATATACTGCTTGTTGCACTGCAGGGAAATAAAATTTTTGGTGGATTCTTCCTCGAAGTCATTTAAAACTAGCTGTTAGCTGGTAGAGCAGTGATTTTTCAGTCTGAGAAACAGTTATGCAAGAGAAGGCAGCTGAAAAACTACTTAGCTTAACCTAACACAGGGTTTGTTGCCAATATAAACTGCATCGCTAAACATTCCAGAAATCTTTGTTCACTTCCATGAAATTTTGCTCCCACTCACATATTCTGGACAGCAGAGCAGTTTGAGGTGGTCATCAGCTGTCTCATGTAGAAATGTTTCTCACAGCATCTGTGGAGGCAACGGTTTCCTGGTAGGACCTGACCGGGTGCGGTTTGGACCTTTCACCCTCCATGCCCAACATATCTACCCAGAGCCCAATACGTCTTTTCTTCCGGTGACCGATGCCTGATTACTGCTGTGGTACTTGGGGCCTCTGAGTAATTGTAGAGTTGGCCTGTGGTTGTCTTCCAGGAAATGGCAAGTACCACTTGCCCCAGTGTGTCCTGGCAGAATTCACTTGGGGACAACAGGAAACAATGCCATGTAAGGGCAACCGGCAGCAGCTGCTGCTTTTCTGTGGACAGCCGGAAGGTAGACCAGTGTGTCTCTTACACCATCTCTATGTCCCCTTCCTAAATCGATCGGATGTTTATCAGTGAGAGCTATGTGTGCATATATAGTGATCCTCAAAAGGACCTACATGAACTTTCACGCCAGAATCTGTATGCTTACTTTTGACCTTCTTCTACTTACAGTGACTCTGAGAATGTTTTTGCAGCTAACTTTTTCAGCAATATTGTCTTAGGGCCAAGTGTCACGGAAAGGTTTTCAAAGAGTTTCTCTGTTTTCATCATTTATTTGAAAGAACAGTGGCTTTATTAACTTGTGGCCAAAAAATGGTTTTAAAATATATAACTCGGGGCTTCTCTGGTGGTGCAGTGGTTGAGAGTCCGCCTGCCGATGCAGGGGACGCGGGTTCGTGCCCCGGTCCGGGAAGATCCCACATGCCGCGGAGCGGCTGGGCCCGTGAGCCATGGCCACTGAGCCTGCGCGTCCGGAGCCTGTGCTCCGCAACGGGAGAGGCCACAACAGTGGGAGGCCCGCGTACCACAAAAAAAAAAAACAAAACCAACAAACAAACAAACAATGTGTGTGTATATATATATATATATATATATATATATATATATATAAAATACAATTCCCAGAATTAAATTTATCAGCTGAAGAAATCCAACTCTTCTCTGAGCTGTTAAATTTAGATATATAATGTGAAATTGGAGCAGAAGAACAGGAAGCGTCTGTTGTTTGATGGGGGAGGCGCTCCTCAGACAGGTTCTTCTCAGGTGTCCTCACCATCTATTGCTCTTGGCTACTTGCCCCACTTTCCTACCACAAGAGGAATTTAATAGGGTGCTGCAATGAGAAGGTAAGCCATAGCAGGAAAAGCCTTGGGATGCCCTAGAGTACTATGTGGCTATTAAAAGTAATAAGTTAGAGCTACTCCGAATGATTTCCAGCAATTTCCACAATTTATTATTGCGTGAGGTAAACGAGATGGGATATGGAGCCTCAGCGATGGTCTCTCCTGCGTGCGGGTTGCGCATTTGCCAGGGGCAATAGCTAAATCACCTTAGCGAATGGGACTATATGCCGGTCGCATGCATCGCCTTCCTCCCTGACACAAAGCTACTTCACTCGCTTGCCCATTGTGCTGCCCGTGGATGGTGGTGCCGGGGAATGACTGATGTCACAGCTGGCCAGGGACTGGCTCAGTCATTTTGTCTACCTGGCTGTTCAGAGCCCCTTCCTTGTTGGTGCTCTTGGGTGGGTGTTGTGAGTTGTAAAGCTCTTCATAATTCATGGTTGTTCTCGCATGTCCAGTGATATGCCTGCTTCCTGGCCTTTCTTCTTCCTGATCGTCTAGTCTTTCTCCTTTTAGGCCTCGTAGTGGGTTTCACAGTTTCCCTTGGACATTCGTGTCTGCCTAGAGCCTCCGAATGTGACCTTATTTGGAAATAGTATGTTTGTAGATGTAACTGGTTAAAAATCTTGAGATGACATCAAGGTGGGCCCTAAGTCCAGTGACTGTTCTCTTGTAAGGCGAGGACACTGAGAGATACAAGGAGAAGGCGGCGAGGTCACGATACAGGGAGGGATTGAAGGGATAAGTCTAAAGCCAAAGAATGCTAAGCATTGCCGGCAATCACCGGAAGCTAGGAGAGAGGCTTGGGATGGTTTCTTCTGCAGAACCTCCAAAAGAACCAGCCCTCCTGATACCTTGATTTCAGGCTTCTGGCCACCTTGAGCTATGAAGGACTGTTTTTAAAAGGCCACCCAATTTGTGGCAGTTTGTATGGCAGCTCTAGGAAATTAGCATAGTCCCTAACCAGCGGACCAAGCATTTGCCACTGACCGTGGGTCCGTGTATATTCTAACCTTGGGTTGCTTCTTTCTTCACTCGAAGTGGATGGTCAGGTACACGGCCTGAAGCACTTCCCTTATCATTATCTTTCAAGGCTACCCCTTGAACATTTATGATAGCAGATCTCGCTCATAAAATAAATTCGACACATGAAACTAAAATGTTCTGTATATTGAAAGATATCTTTAAGAAAGTGAAAAAACTAAATGGAGGCAAAATATTTGCAACACCTTCGCAAAGAATTGATAGTAAGAATATGTAGGGCTTCCCTGGTGGCGCAGTGGTTGAGAGTCCGCCTGCCGATGCAGGGGACGTGGGTTCGTGCCCCGGTCCGGGAAGATCCCACATGACGCGGAGCAGCTGGGCCCGTGAGCCATGGCCGCTGAGCCTGCGCGTCTGGAGCCTGTGCTCCGCAACGGAAGAGGCCACAACAGTGAGAGGCCCGCGTATAGCAAAAAAAAAAAAAAAAAAAAAGAATATGTAAGGCGCATTTACAACCTAATAAGAAGAACACAGTGAGATACAATTTTAAACCCAATCCATTAGTAAATTGAATATGTCTAATATCAAATATTGGAGAGAATGTGGATTAATAGACTAGCTTATACTTTGCTGGTGGGAGTATAAATTGTTCAACTACTTTGGAAAATAATTTGGCATTATCTTTTAAAGGTAGAGATTCATATACTCTATGATGAAGAATTTTACTCTTGGATATATACTCAAAAGAAATTCTTCCACATACATTAGGAGACATACACAAGAGCGTTCATGGAAGCATTCCTGTTTGAAACAGCAAAAACTTAGGGAAAATCCACACACCCAGTAATAGGAGAACTGATAAATGGTGGTATATTCAGACAATGAAATATTTTACTACAAAGAAAAATGAAGGTAAATGTAACCTAGAAATATAATTTGAGTAAAAAGTAAGCCCTCAACATTAGATATAACCATATACCCCCTCATTTTTTTAAAAAAAGTTACAAATGACTAAAACTACCCAATGTACCTTAAAGAAATATTTATATTGTATTAAAACTATCATTCTAAAAGACTAAGGGAATAATAGAAGTGGCTGGATAGTGACTTCCAGTGGAGAGAGACGGGGTGCAAGAGAGGGAGGAGAACTTAGGTATACGTTAGAAATGACGAATGTTCTCATTTCCATGCCGGGTAGTACATATACAGGTATTTATTGTTTAACAAGAAAATATGAAAGTATAAATAAAGGCCATGCCTAGACCAAGGTTACACTGTGTCATGGACCAAGGATTATGATTAATCAAGTTTTAGGCACCTACTGTTGGAAACACAACAATTGGACTTCTATTGTGCAGAAATGTTCCTGGTTGTATCAGTATTGAGAGAAAGAAGAGCCCTGCACCTGGGACAGGAGGAGAGACAAAGTGGTGTCTGAAAGAGAAGGGGAAAGAAGCCCCAAGAAAGTCATAAACATGGCCTGAAGAGAAAGGCTTGTGAGAAATTCCCTGGGGGGATGGTCCAGGAGCTTGGAAAACAGAGATGTTAAGGGATCCATTTTAAGTTGTTTCCTGTTCTGAGCTCTGGTGTAAGTAACCTCCATTAACCGAAGTCCACAGTAAAGGTCTGCTACACAGATAAAATAAATGATAATAATAAACGTCTTCATCCATGACTCAGTTATTACACACACATTCATTGAGTTCCTACTGCATGGGGTATGGCACTAGGGATATAGCAGCAAACCAAGTAGGCCAAATGTCTGTCCTCATGAAGTCACTATATAATTTTTCAGCTGATGATAAATGCTAGGGCAAAATGAAGTAAAGGAGAGGGAGAGCCAGATGTGGGGTGATTTGTATTAGTAGTGTTTGGGGTGAATGAGGAGAAGGCAAGTAAAGGACGGCTACAGTGGGGTGAGAACACAGAAAGGGAGACAGTGAGTGGGGATTCAGAATTCTGCAGAAGCAGGAATTTGTGGTGACAGGCATCTAGGAGAGCACAAGTTCCCTTTACAACAAATCATAGGAACATCGGAGAAGCCTCTGTTTTTCCCATCATATGCAGAATGTGGTTTGCATTGCTTAGTTTGTAACTTAAGGGAAAAGTTAATTCCAAAAGTTGGAGAATTTCAGGCCACTGCCATTATACTTCCAACATTTCAACTATTAAGTTGTTTACCCTCTTTTGTATGAGTGGTTCTTTACCTATAGGAAGAGTAGGGAGGATGGATATTTGTACTTTGAAAAGTTTTCCAAGTAATTCTGCTTCCCAACATCCCACTCCCCCAATCTCACCTCCCTCCATTGGTGAACATTTCTTATATACAACAGTGATTCCTAATTTGGTTATCCTAGGGTATTTCAAGTAATCTCAGGTTACAACATTTTAACAAAGTAATAAGTAAAATTACTGGTAACATTTTTTAAATTTTTATTTATTTATTTAATTTATTTTTGGCTGCGTCAGGTCTTAGCTGCGGCACACGGGATCTTTGTTGAGGCACGCGGGCTCTTTCGTTGCAGCGCGCGGGCTCTTCATCATGGTGCTCAGGCGTCTCTCTATTTGTGGCATGCAGGTTTTCTCTTCTCTAGTTGCGTCACGCAGGCTCCAGGGCGTGTGGACTCTGTAGTTTACGGCACGCAGGCTCTCTAGTTGAGGCGCGTGAACTCAGTAGTTGTGACACGCGGGCTTAGTTGCCCCACAGCATGTGGGATCTTAGTTCCCTGACCAGGGATCGAACCTGCGTCCCTTGCATTGGAAGGAGGATTCTTTACCACTGGCCCACCAGGGAAGTCTCTGATAACATATTTAATTTAAAAATGGTAGTATTCTTAAATGAAATGCCAGTGCCTCAATTTGAGAATCATTGTGTCATTTTTTTGATACTCTTTAATAATGGCCCCCTCTTCCCTGGCATTGTTTATTTCCAATGTATTGGAACTGAAACTGGGCAAAACAGTTAGATGAATGTTGAGTTAGCATAAAAGTCTCTCTTTTGGTCTTTCTATGTGTGTGTTTAAAATAACTTATTAAATGCTTACTACATGCCAGGAACTATTTTAAGCTCTCCGTACGTATTATTTCATTGAATTCACAATATCCTCATGAGTTATATTCATTACCACCCCTACTTACAAGTGGGAAAACAAGGCACAGGTTTATGCAGCCAGTAAGTACAGTGCTGGATTGTCACCAAGGCAGTCTGACTCTTGAGCCTGTGGCTTTAAATCATTTACAGTACTATCTTCAGTAAATACCAGTGCAATTGAGAGAATCATGTTCTAACATCACCCAACAGTCATGAAACTAGAACACACAAAATACTCCTTCTCACAGAAAGTGCAGAAGTTCTTATCGACCCATCATTTTAAAGTTTCTTGTTAAAATTCTTCAAAAAACTTGCTACCTTGAATTTTCAAGGTTTTCCAAGTTCATGATTATCAGCTCATGAATGCCGGAAGAGAAGATGACTCATTGCTGCCTAAACTAAAGGGCAGCAGGTTCTTAGTGAAAACAGTCCAGGGTGAGTTGATGACTAATTCTAAATGCCACATAGAATATGTCCTTTTATTTTTAGGGGCTCCAGGAAACAAAGACATCCAGGTATAAGCAGAGTACAAACATCAGTGGGCTTTGCCAGACAGCATAACTTAAGCATTTTATTTTGAGTAGAAAGAACTCGGTCTTTGTGCCCTACAAGTGTCACACTGTTTGCTTTCATACCATGTTCTTTCGTCTGCGGTTATTACTTCCTTCTCAAGTACACAGATAGAAACTTCTGCTTGTATGGAAAGAGACTTTTCCAAACTCCTATTTCCTTTCCCTACCACTTTCCATAGTAAAACAATAATTTTTTTTTAATCTCAAGTTTCCTTTCCTCTTTCGACAGCTATTTTAGTATTTCCAGGATTTGAACACATGCACACACACATCACAATCGCCATCTCTTGAAAAAAAAGTTTTAGGAGCTCATAATTTCTCTATTCTGAATCTTTTCCCTCAAATCCTGTAATAAAGTTATCCTTAAGATATAAGCGAGAACTGTTGGTGGGAATGTAAATTGATACAGCCACTATGGAGAACAGTATGGAGGTTCCTTAAAAAACTAAAAATAGAACTACCATATGACCCAGCAATCCCACTACTGGGCATATACCCTGAGAAAGCCATAATTCAAAAAGAGTCATGTACCACAATGTTCATTGCAGCTCTATTTACAATAGCCAGGACATGGAAGCAACCTAAGTGTCCATCAACAGATGAATGGATAAAGAAGATGTGGCACATATATACAATGGAATATTACTCAGCCTTAAAATGAAATGAAATTGAGTTATTTGTAGTGAGGTGGATGGACCTAGAGTCTGTCATACAGAGTGAAGTAAGTCAGAAAGAGAAAAACAAATACCCTATGCTAACACATATATATGGAATCTAAAAAAAAAAATGGTTCTGAAGAACTTAAGGGCAGGACAGGAATAAAGACGCAGATGTAGAGAATGGACTTAAGGACATGGGGAGGGGGAAGGGTAAGCTGGGATGAAGTGAGAGAGTCGCAAGGACATATACACACTACCAAATGTAAAATAGATAGGTAGTGGGAAGCAGCCGCGTAGCACAGGGATATCAGCTCAGTGCTTTGTGACCACCTAGAGGGGTGGGATAGGGAGGGTGGGAGGGAGACGCAAGAGGGAGGAGATATGGGGATATATGTATATGTATAGCTGATTCACTTTGTTATACAGCAGAAACTAACACACCATTGTAAAGCAATTATACTCCAATAAAGATGTTAAATAAATAAATAAATAAAAATAAAGCAAGGATCCCCCTTACATGCTAACTCTCCAAACTCCACTTATGACCAATCTGCCCTCAGTTACATCTCTATCCTTTCATCACCTTCCTATGTCTTCCCTGGCCTGGATTCTGTCTAAATTAAGGCAACAGGCCATGAGATGTTGAGTGTGTCCATCAGCATTTTATTGTTGTTAGGAAACTGAACTGTATCTACCTTTCCCGCATTGGCTTAAAAACAAGATGCATTTGTATTGAACCAACACTTTCCAGGTATAATTTTTTTCTGGAACATATTTTCATTAAACTACACATTTTCGTGTTTTTTAAAAAAAGATGTAAGCAAGATAAGCTGTTTACAATTAGTTAAACACATAGATGCTGTGAAACCTCTAATGACCACAGCATTAAGAATTGCGTCCCATGGGTAGATATTGTAGCTATTGAAACAAAACTAAAGTGACAGAAACCACTAAACTTGTGGTGCAGGCTAACCTATTCCATCCTATTAAAACAATGCTGATTGGGACTTGTGGTTGCCAAGGGGGAGGGAGAGTGGGGGAGGGATGGAGTGGGAAATTGGGGTGGGCAGATGCAAACTCTATACGTAGAATACATAAACAACAAGGTCCTACTGTATAGCACAGGGGACTATATTCAATGTCCTGTGATAAACCATAATGGAAAAGAATATGAAAAAGAATGTGCACATATGTGTAACTGAATCACTTTGCTGTACAGCAGAATTTTTTTTTTAACATCTTTATTGGAGTATAATTGCTTTACAATGGTGTGTTAGTTTCTGCTTTATAACAAAGTGAATAAGTTATACATATACATATGTTCCCATATCTCTTGCATCTCCCTCCCTCCCACCCTCCCTATCCCACCCCTCCAGGCGGTCACAAAGCACCAAGCTGATCTCCCTGTGCTATGCGGCTGCTTCCAACTAGCTATCTACCTTACATTTGGTAGTGTATTTATGTCCATGCCTCTCTCTCGCTGTACAGCAGAAATTAACACAACATTGTAAATCAACTATACTTCAATAAAACAAACAAAAGAGTATAATGTTGGAAAATAAGCCATTTTCCATTTTTTACAGAACTAGAACAAAATATCTTAAAATTTGTATGGAGACACCAAAGGCCCCAAATAGCCAAAGCAATCTTGAGAGAAAAAAACAGAGCTGGAGGAATCAGATGCCCAGACTTCAGACTATACTACAAAGCTACAGTGGGCTTCCCTGGTGGCGCAGTGGTTGAGAGTCCGCCTGCCGATGCAGGGGACACGGGTTCGTGCCCCGGTCCGGGAAGATCCCACATGCCGCGGAGCGGCTGGGCCCGTGAGCCATGGCCGCTGAGCCTGCGTGTCCGGAGCCTGTGCTCCGCAACGGGAGAGGCCACAACAGTGAGAGACCTGTGTACCGCAAAAAATATATATATATATAGCTACAGTAATCAAGACAGTATGGTACTGGCACAAAAACAGAAATATAGATCAATGGAACAGGATAGAAAGTCCAGAGATAAACCCATGCACCTATGGTCAACTAATCTATGACAAAAGAGGCAGGGATATACAATGGAGAAAAGATAGTCTCTTCCATTAGTGGTGCTGGGAAAACTGGACAGCCACATGTAAAAGAATGAAATTAGAACACACCCTAACACCATACACAAAAATAAACTCAAAATGGATTAAAGACCTAAATGTAAGGCCAGACACTATAAAACTCTAGAGGAAAACATAGGAAGAACACTCTCTGATGTAAATCACAGCAAGATCCTTTTTGACCCACCTCCTAGAGAAATGGAAATAAACAAAAATAAACAAATGGAACCTAATGAAACTTAAAAGCTCTTGAACAGCAAAGGAAACTATAAGTAAGACAAAAAGACAACACTCAGAATGGGAGAAAATATTTGCAAACAAATCAACAGACAAAGGATTAATCTCCAAAATATATAAACCACTCATGTAGCTCAATATCAAAAAAACAAACAACCCAATTCAAAAATGTGGAGAAAACCTAAGTAGACATTTCTCCGAAGAAGACATACAGATGGCCAAGAGGCACATGAAAAGCTGCTTAACATCACTAATTATTAGAGAAATGCAAATCAGAAAACTACAATGAGGTATCACCTCACACCAATTAGAATGGGCATCATCAGAAAATCTACAAATAAATGCTGGAGAGGGTGTGGAGAAAAGGGAATCCTCTTGCACTGTTGGTGGGAATGTAAATTGATACAGCCACTATGGAGAACAGTATAAAAATAGAATTACCATATGACCAGCAATCCCACTACTGGGCATATACCCAGAGAAAACCATAATTCAAAAAGACACATGCACCTCAATGTTCATTGCAACACTATTTACACCAGCCAGGTCACAGAAGCAACCTAAAAGCCCAAGACAGATGAATGAATAAAGAAGATGTGGTACATATATACAATGGAATATTACTCAGCCATAAAAAGGAACGAAATTGGGTCATTTGCAGAGATGTGGATGGACCTAGAGACTGTCATACAGAGTGAAGTAAGTCAGAAAGAGAAAAACAAATATCATATATTAACACATATATGTGGAACCTAGAAAAATGATACAGATGAACCAGTTTGCAAGGCAGAAATAGAGGCACAGATGTAGAGAACAAATGTATGGATACCAAGCTGGGGAAGCAGGGTCGGGGTGGTTAAAAAAAAAAGAAAAGGAAAAGAAACCATTTTCCATATGTTGAGAACATTCTGAAAAAACACTGTAAATTAATCCAATCAATCATGCTGAAGTAAAGCTGTTAGAAAATGTTGAGAAAAAACAAAACAAAACGATGCTGACTGGGATTCACTCAATTGATTTCACAACCCATAATCAGTGATGGCTCACCCTTTGTAAAGCAAGTACCAAATGTGGCACCCCTGGCATCACAGGAAAGTGGTTTTCAACCTGGGCTGAACTACCTCTGGAACTTTTCAAAAGTACAAATTGTCAGGGTCTCACATAGGACCAAGTAAATTAGAACACTCAGGGAGTAGTGAGGAAAGTTTCTGAAGCTTTTCACTTGACAGGTTTAGGAGGCAGCTGGTTAGGGAGAGTGACAAGAACGGGTTCATTTGTTACTGAGAAGTGAGATAAGTGAAGTGAGGGGTGAATCCAGGTTTTGTGGAGACTGAAGATTGTACAAGTTTAGAGTACTTTTTAAGAAAAATAATATAAAATTAGGTAAGAAAATAACTTTTCTTGTAGAATGAGAAAATTAAGCACAACAAATAACACATTTTTAAAAGCCGGCAAATCTCACAAATATGGAAAAACTCATAAAAATATTTTTATTAACTGCCTTGTGTGGCTCTTTAATACTTTCTATTTTATGTTTATTACATTCATACTCTTTGATGTATGTTTAGAGAGAATAGAATGACTAGTTGGTCTTTGCTTTAGCATAGTCGATTGACATTTATTTTTTATTGATGATTGTTGAGAAAAGTTTCTTCCAGCTTCACAACTTATTATTGGAAATGTCACCATGAAAATTTCAGATTGCAGAAAATTTCAGATAGTTTTCCAGGGTTGCCATAACAAAACATCACAGACAGCATGGTTTAAACAACAGAATTTATTTTCTCACAGTTCTGGAGGCTGGAAGTCCAAGATCAAGGTGTTCTCTTGAGGCCTCTCTCCTTGGCTTACAGATGGCTGCCTTCTTGCTGTGTCCTCACAAGGTGACTTCTTGGTCTTTGTTGTCTGTGTTCTAATCTCCTCTTTTTATTAGGACACTAGTCAGATTGGGTTAAGCCTCACCCCAATGACCCCATTTTAACTTAATTATCTATTTAAAGGCCCTATCTCCAAATACAGTCATATTTTGCAGTACTGGAGGTTAGGATTTCAACATATGAATTATACAAATTTTGATGGGACACAATTCAACCTATAACATTGTCAAATCTGGAAAAACAGCTCTCATATTTCTTCCATTTATGAACATAAAGATTTCAGTTCATTAAAAATTTCCCTGTGCAGTTGTTGATTGTAAATACTCTGAATTAGTGACACATTGATTAGTTTTGTGTCTATGTCCTCATATATTGATCTCTTGCTATATCTTTGTAGATGTCAAATAAGCAAAAAGAAAATCTAAACCATTTTCCAATAATTCACCTTTCCTTGTTATTTAGATTTTCAAACAATCTAAACACCTACTTGTTGTTTCTGTTTGAAATTTATCACTTTCTCTTAATAAACTATTGCTTTTAGTATGATTGGAAAAAGATTTTACGGTTCCCTTTTCAACATTAGATTAATTTCAATTTATCTCATCCTCACCTTTACTGCTTTTGTAAAGCAGAAAACTTTTAACCTTTTTAGTTATTTATTTTAAATTTAGTCACTTTAACTTTTCTTAGTTATTTATTAGATACATTTAAGTTATAAAAGAAGCTGTGCTTTATGCCAAAACCATATCAGTAGTTTGTAGTTCCTCACTTAAAATGAAAAACTATTAAACATCTTGCCAAATTGCAGTTGAACTTTGGTATACCATTTCCATAAAAATAATAATAATGCACGATGTTTTCATAATTGTGTATACTGCATCATTGAGTATATAATCTTGACAGGAGAGAACTTCTGCTTTGACAAGCTGTAGATGAGAACTGAATCCTCCACTGCCATTTTGCATGTCTGGTGTTGGAAGCATTTTTGCAGACTAACTTCTGTCTCCATGGATTTCAAACCTTGTTTCTCATTGACAGCGCACATGCTTCTGGGGCTGATTGCAACATGAGAGGTTCATTTCTTGAACTGGCTGTATCCTTGCAACTTCACGACGCTAGGTGAGTTGGCACAGTGCGTGGTAGTGGTATTCCAGGAAGCTCTCTCTACACTGAGAGAGCTAGCAGTAACTTCACTATACACGGAAATGACTGTGAGTCATGTAAATATATCCCACTCACCTCAAACTGAAGATCTCCCCATTTCACCTTTCACTTTAACTGGACTCCAGAAGTGCCTGTGGCCACACCAGTGAACCTAAGAGGAAGTCAGAGAGGAAAGAGACAGAGGTCTTCACTAATTGTGGCTAAAATATCTTACTTTTGTAGATTTCAAAATCATATGACATGTGAATATATTTCTGGGGCCCCTTCCAGGGTTCTGGGAGGGGGTGTACAAGTGAGGGCACTGAACCTTCAGTATCACTGTATTCATGGAAAGCGGACCCTGGTTGAAGTATCCAAGAGCTCTACTGTCCCTATACCATAAATGTCACTTAAGATTTCCACCTAGTAGAGTGGTTCCCCAGTGCTTGTCTTCAAGTCAGAGTTGGTTCATGACAAAGGTGTCAATAATATAAAATGAAATGAAAACGATAAAGACAATGTGATATATGCATACCATATATCGTTGTCAACTATTCCGTCTTGAGAAAGATGATCACTTTAAAATGTAATCTTTCCTATTAATCTGGTGTTAAAATATCCTTCCTTATTTGAAATATTGGTGACAATAGAGAGTTAAGTATAACTTATATATCTCAAGTAGCTGAATGAAGTGACCTACTGACTAGACTCTCTTGGTATCATTCACTTGTACATTGGAAGATGTCTGTCAAAATCCGTTTTAGTCTTCTCATCTTGACAGTGACTTATCAAGAAGTCTGCTCCTATTTCATTAGAGTACAGAGAAGTTTGTTTTCTTATTTTTATAGGGCTAATTTTGTCATTAAAATATGTAATTCAAACTTAAAGTTTTACAAAATTATTTGTGGAGTATACTTTTTCTGCTCTTTTGTAGTGTGTCTGTTTAAAACTCTGCTTCATTGATTTGCCAGCATCAGTGCAAGCTAGGATCATTAGAGAAATGTGGTTTTATAATGTACTGATTAAGTCAAAGCTTGCACTATGATATTGTGTCCTTCTACTATTTTCGTCCTCTGACATGATGTTAGATACTGATGAAATGCAGCCCTGCTAAAAACAGCATCAACATTCCTGAATAATGAATCAATCGTTTCCTGATTGGCAACTTGGGCATGTTTATGACATTAATTATCACATATTTTCAAACTTTGAAGATGACTTTGGTATAGCTTCCCGCCCACTAAAACACAGCAGGCATCGATTTACAGACAATACAGACATAATTATAACCCTGACAAACCAGAGAGGATGGTAAATTTCCATTATAACTGAGCACTTTGGCAGTACTCCAAGTGAAGACCCTGACCTACCAAATCTAACCAGTTATTCTTGCCCCACTCTGTCTCTTCCACAGAAAACACATCCTTTGACATCAGTGAGAGGGTACTCTGCAGAAAAGAGGTTCAAGAATTAGCTTAGCTTGTATGAAACAATACTTGCCTTGAGTAAACGCATCACTGAGAAATTTATTTATGTTTTCTTTTTTTTTAAACATCTTTATTGGAGTATAATTGCTTTACAATGCTGTGTTAGTTTCTGCTTTATAAAAAAGTCAATCAGTTATACATATACATATGTCCCCATGTCTCTTCCCTCTTGTGTCTCCCTCCCACCCTCCCTATCCCACCCCTCTAGGTGGTCACAAAGCACCGAGCTAATCTCCATGTGCTAAGTGGCTGCTTCCCACTACCTATCTATTTTACATTTAGTAGTGTATATAAATCCATGCCACTCTCTCACTTCGTCCCAGCTTACCCTTCCCCCTCCCCGTGTCCTCAGGTCCATTCTCTACATCTATGTCTTTGTTCCTGTACTGCCCCTAAGTTCTTCAGAACCTTTTTTTTTTTTTAGATTCCATATATATGTGTTAGCATAGGGTATTTGTTTTTCTCTTTCTGACTTACTTCAGTCTGTATGACAGACTCTAGGTCCATCCACCTCACTACAAATAACACAATTTCGTTTCTTTTTATAGCTGAGTAATATTCCATTGTATATATGTGCCACATCTTCTTTATTCATTCATCTGTCAATGGACACTTAGCTGCAATGAACATTGTGGTACATGACTCTTTTTGAATTACAGTTTTCTCAGGGTATATGCCCAGTAGTGGGATTGCTGGGTCGTATGGTAGTTCTATTTGTAGTTTTTAAAGGAACCTCCCTACTGTTCTCCATAGTGGCTGTATCAATTTACTTTCCCACCAACAATGCAAGAGGGTTCCCTTTTCTCCACACCCTCTCCAGCATTTATTGTTTCTAGATTTTTTGATGATGGCCATTCTGACTGGGGTGAGATGATATCTCGTTGTAGTTTTGATTTGCATTTCTCTAATTAGTGATGTTGAGCATCCTTTCACGTGTTGGCTGGCAATCTGTATATTTTCTTTGGAGAAATGTCTATTTAGGTTTTCTTCCCATTTTTGGATTGAGCTGTTTGTTTTTTTGATATTGAGCTGCATGAGCTGCTTGTATATTTTGGAGATGAATCCTTTGTCAGTTGCTTCATTTGCAAATATTTTCTCCCATTCTGAGGGTTGTCTTTTCATCTTGCTTATGGTATCCTTTGCTGTGAAAAACCTTTTAAGTTTCATTAGGTCACACTTGTTTGTTTTTGTTTTTATTTCCATTTCTCTAGGAGGTGGGTCAAAAAAGATCTTGCTGTGATTTATGTCATAGAGTGTTCTGCCTATGTTTTCCTCTAAGAGTTGTATAGTGTCTGGCCTTATATTTAGGTCTTTAATCCATTTGGAGTTTATTTTTGTGTATGGTGTTAGGGAGTGTTCTAATTTCATTCTTTTACATGTAGCTGTCCAGTTTTCCCAGCACCACTTATTGAAGAGGCTGTCTTTTCTCCACTGTATATTCTTGCCTCCTTTATCCAAGATAAGGTGACCATATGTGCGTGGATATATCTCTGGGCTTTCTATCCTGTTCCATTGATCTATATTTCTGTTTTTGTGCCAGTACCATACTGTCTTGATTACTGTAGCTTTGTAGTATAGGTTGAAGTCAGGGAGCCTGATTCCTCGAGCTCCATTTTTCTTTCTCAATATTGCTTTGACTATTCGGGGTCTTTTGTATTTCCATACAAATTGTGAAATTTTTTGTTTTAGTTCTGCGAACTATGCCACTGGTACTTTGATAGGGATTGCATTGAATCTGTAGATTGCTTTGGGTAGTAGAGTTATTTTCACAATGTTGATTCTTCCAATCCAAGAGTATGGTATATCTCTCCATCTGATTGCATCATCTTTAATTTCTTTCATCGGTGTCTTATAGTTTTCTGCATACAGGTCTTTTGTCTCCTTAGGTAGCTTTATTGTTAGGTATTTTATTCTTTTTGTTGCAATGGTAAATGGGAGTGTTTCCTTAATTTCTCTTTCTGATCTTTCATTGTTAGTGTATAGGAATTCAAGAGTTTTCTGTGCAGTAATTTTGTGTCCTGCTACTTTACCAAATTCATTGATTAGCTCTAGTAGTTTTCTGGTAGTATCTTTAGGATTCTCTATGTATAGTATCATGTCATCTGCAAACAGTGACAGCTTTACTTCTTCTTTTCCAATTTGGATTCCTTTTATATCTTTTTCTTCTCTGATTGCTGTGGCTAAAACTTCCAAAACTATGTTGATAATAGTGGTCAGAGTGGACAACCTTGTCTTGTTCCTGATTTTAGAGGAAATGGTTTCAGTTTTTCCACATTGAGAATGATGTGGGCTGTGGGTTTGTCATATATGGCCTTTATTATGTTGAGGTAAGTTCCCTCTATGCCTACTTTCTGGAGGGTTTTTGTCATAAATCGGTGTTGAATTTTGTCAAAAGCTTTTTCTGCATCTATTGAGATGATCATATGGATTTTCTCCTTCAATTTGTTACTATGGTCAATCACATTGATTGATTTGCATATATTGAGGAATCCTTGCATTCCTGGGATAAACCCCACAGTCTCTAAGACTGTCCTAAATTCTTTTCATTCTTTTTTCTTTATTCTGCTCTGCAGTAGTTATTTCCACTATTTTATTTTCCAGGTCACTTATCTGTTCTTTGCCTCAGTTATTCTGCTATTAATTCCTTCTAGAGAATTTTTAATTTCATTTATTGTGTTGTTCATCACTGTTTGTTTGCTCTTTAGTTCTTCTAGGTCCTTGTTAAAGGTTTCTTGTATTTTCTCCATTCTATTTCCAAGATTTTGGATCATCTTTACTATCATTATTCTGAATTCTTTTTCAGGTAGACTGCCTATTTAGTCTTCATTTGTTAGGTCTGGTGGGTTTTTATCTTGCTCCTTCATCTGCTGTGTATTTCTGTCTTCTCATTTTGCTTATCTTACTGTGTTTGGGGTCTCCTTTTCAAAGGCTGCCTATTTGTAGTTCCCATTGTTTTTGGTGTTTGCTCCCAGTGGCTAAGGTTGGTTCAGTGGGTTGTGTAGGCTTCCTGGTGCAGGGGACTAGTGCCTGTGTTCTGGTGGATGTGGCTGGATCTTGTATTTCTGGTGGGCAGGACCACATCCGGAGGTGTGTTTTGAGGTGTCTGTGACCTTATTATGATTTTAGGCAGCCTCTCTGCTAATGGGTGGGGTTGTGTTCCTGTCTTGCTAGTTGTTTGGCATAGGGTGTCTAGCATTGTAGCTTGCTGGTTGTTGAGTGGAGCTGGGTCTTAGCATTGAGATGGAGATCTCTGGGAGAGCTTTGCCGTTTGATATTACATGGGGCTGGGAGGTCTCTTGTGCACCAATGTCCTGAGCTTGGCTCTCCCATCTCAGAGGCACAGGCCTGACACCCGGTCAGAGCACCAAGACCCTGTCAGCCGCTCAGCTCAGAAGAAAAGGGGGGAAAGAAAGAATGAAAGAATGGCAGGAAAAAATAAAATAAAGTTAATAAAATAAAAGACAATTATTAAAAATTAAAAAATAATGAAAAAAAGAAAGGAAGAAGAGAGGATCCAAACCAAAAAACAAATCCACGAATGATAATAAGTGAGAAAAATGATACTAAAACAAACAAACAAACAAAAAATATGGACATACAGAACCCTAAGACAAATGATAAAACCAAAGCTATACAGACAAAATCACACAAAGAAGCATACACACACACACTCATAGAAAGAGAAAAAGGACATACATATATATGGAGGAAGAGAGCAACCAAATCAATAAACAAATCTACCTATGATAATAACCTCTAAATAGTAAACTAGGATAAACATAAAATGAGAAACAATTTAGATGCAGAAAGGAAACCTCAAGTCTACAGTTGCTCCCAAAGTCCACTGCCTCAATTTTGGGATGATTTGTTGTCTATTCAGGTATTCCACAGATGCAGGTACATCAAGTTGATGGTGGAGATTTAATCTGCTGCTCCTGAGGCTGCTGGGAGAGATTTCCCTTTCTCTTCTTTGTTCACATGGCTCCTGGGATTCAGTTTTGGATTTGGCCTGGTCTCTCCATGTAGGTCGCCTGAGGACGTATGTTCACGCTCAGACAGGACGGGGTTAAAGGAGCCGCTGATTCGGGGACACTGGCTCACTCAGGCTGGGGGGAGGGAGGGGCACGGATGCAGGGTGAGCCTGTGGCTGCAGAGGCCAGTGTGACATTGCACCAGCCTGAGGCGCGCCGTGCGTTCGCCCAGGGAAGTTGTCCCTGGATCATGGAACCCTGGCAGTGGCGGGCTGCACAGGCTCCCAGGAGGGGAGGTGTGGATAGTTACCTGTGCTCGCTCACAGGCTTCTTGGTGGCTGCAACAGCAGCCTTAGTGTCTCATGCCTGTCTCTGGAGCTCGTTTAAGTGGTGCTTTGAATCCCCTCTCCTCGTGCACCCCAAAACAATGCTCTCTTGCCTGTTAGGCAGCTCCTGACCTTTGCCCAGCCTCCCTCCCGGCTAGCTGTGGCGCACTAGCCCCCTTCAGGCTGTGTTCACACAGGCAACTGCAGTCCTCTCCCTGGGATCCGACCTCTGAAGCCCGAGCCTCAGCTCCCAGCCCCTGGCCGCCTCCGGCGGGTGAGCAGACAAGCTTCTCAGGCAGGTGAGCGCTGGACAGCACTGATCCTCTATGCGGGAACCTCTCCGTTTTGCCCTCTGCACCCCTGTTGCTGCGCTCTCCTCCATGGCTCCAAAGCTTCTCCCCTGCCACCCCCTGTCTCTGTCAGTAAAGGGGCTTCCTAGTGTATGGAAACTTTTCCTCCTTCACAGCTCCCTCCCAGAGGTGCAGGTCCCATCCCTGTTCTTTTCTCTGTTTTTTCTTCTTCTTTTACACTACCCAGGTACTTGGGGAGTTTCATGACTGTTGGGAAGTCTGAGGTCTTCTGCCAGCATTCAGTAGGTGTTCTGCAGGAGTTGTTCCACATGTAGATGTATTTCTGATGTGTTTGTGGGGAGGAAGGTGATCTCCACATCTTACTCCTCTGTCATCTTGAAGGTCTCCCCTATTTATGTGTTCTAACTTTGACAGTGTTTTAATTATTGATAGAAATAGTTTACTTTGTGATGGTCTTTGGTACAGTACAGTCTCTTCTGAACATTCTGCATGTGTGCATGTTAATTTGCTGTAATTTCCATGTCCACTGATTTGGTGCCCACATCTATTTTGTCTGCCAATCTGCTCCTGTTGCCACCTCCACACCAGAACACAGAAGGGCCACAGTCCCAGTAGAGGTGGGCATTTCACTAATGCTCACTAGGTGGTAGCAGAAGGAGTAGTCACAGGAGGTGGGGGCTGGAAAAAAGAGCGTTGAGACAGCAGATTGGAAAATACTACCATGGGCTTTCACTCAGTGAGATCTACCATGTGAATCATGTTAGAGTTACATGCCAGGACATTTTATGTGTAATTACCTTTTCTATAGAGAAAGGGGGAAAAACCTAATAATAATAATAGTATTGGGTTTGCCAAAAGGTTTGTTTGTTTGTTTTCCATAAGATGGCTTTAGTAGCACTTAGTTGTCTTTAACTTCATTCAAAAAAATTTTGTTTGGGACTTCCCTGGTGATACAGTGGTTAAGAATCCACCTGCCAATGCAGGGGACACGGGTTCGATCCCTGATCCAGGAAGATCCCACATGCCGTGGAGCAACTAAGCCCCTGAGCCACAATTACTGAGCCTGCACTCTAGAGCCCGCGACCTACAACTACTGAGCCCATGTGCCACAACTACTGAAGCCTGCACACCTAGAGCCCATGTTCCACAACAAGAGAAGCCACCTCAATAAGCTCGCCTGGCAAAATGAAGAGTAGCCCCTGCTTGCCGCAATGAGAGAAAGCCCCTGCGCAGCAATGAAGACCCAATGTAGCCAAAAATAAAATTTAAAACTTTAAAAAAACAATTTTGTTAGATTGTATGTGACAGCTGTCATATCAGCGTGCATTTTAAAAAAGACTTATCAAAATCGGTGAATTTTTGTGTAGCCATTTTAATATTGAAGATGGAAGGAAAAAAAGCAACATTTTCAGCATATCATGCCTTATTATTTCAAGAAAGGTAAAAAAGCAACCGAAATGCAAAATAACAGATTTGTGTAGTGTATGGAGAAGGTGCTGTGACTGATCAAAAGTGTCAGTAATGGTTTGAGAAGTTTCATGCAGGAGATTTCTTGCTGGACGATGCTCCATGGTCGGGTAGACCAGTTGAAGTTGATAGCAATCAAATTCAAACAATAATTGAGAACAATCAATGTTATACCATGCAGGTGATAGCCAACATACTCAAAATATCCAAATCAAGTGCTGAAAATCATTTACAACAGCTTGGTTATGTTCATCGCTTTGACATTTGGGTTCCACATTAGTTAAGCAAAAAAAACCCTTTTGACCATATTTGCACATGCAATTCTCTACTTAAATGTAATGAAAAGATCCTGTTTTCAAAACAAATTGTGACAGGTGATGAAAAGTGGAGACTGTACAATAATGTGGAACGGAAGAGATCGTAGGGCAAGCGAAATGAACCACCATCAACCACACCAAAGGCCGGTCTTCATCCAAAGAAGGTGATGTTGTGTATATGGTGGGATTGGAAGGGAGTCCCCTATTATGAGCTCCTTCTGGAAAACCAAACAATTAATTCCAACAACTACTGCTCCCAGTTAGACGAACTGAAAACACCACAAAAAGCGTCCGGAATTGGTCAACAGAAAATGCAACAGACAAGCTTCAAGATGGCGGAAGAGTAAGATGCGGAGATCACCTTCCTCCCCACAAATACATCAGAAATACATCTACACGTGGAACAACTCCTACAGAACACCTACTGAACACTGGCAGAAGACAGACCTCCCAAAAGTCAAGAAACTCCCCACGTACCTGGGTAGGGCAAAAGAAAAAACAGAGACAAAAGAATAGGGACAGGACCCACACCTCTGGGAGGGAGCCGTGAAGTAGGAAAGGTTTCCACACACTAGGAAGCCCCTTCACGGGCGGAGACTGCGGGTGGCGTAAGGGGAAGCTTCGGAGCAACGGAGGAGAGCACAGCAACAGGGGTGCGGAGGGCAAAGCGGAGAGATTCCCGCACAGAGGATCAGGGCCGACCGGCACTCACCAGCCCGAGAGGCTTGTCTGCTCACCCACCGGGGCGAGCAGGGCTGGGAGCTGAGGCTTGGGCTTCGGTCGGAGCGCAGGGAGAGGACTGGGGTTGGCGGCGTGAACACAGCCTGAAGGGGTTAGTGCGCCACGGCTAGACGAAAGGGAGTCCGGGGAAAAGTCTGGACCTGCTGAAGAGGCAAGAGACTTTTTCTTGCCTCTTTGTTTCCTGGTGCGCGAGGAGAGGGGATTAAGAGTGCTGCTTAAAGGAGCTCCAGAGACGGGCGCGAGCCGCAGCTATCAGCGCGGATCCCAGAGACATTCCATCCAAAAACAAGAGATTACACTTTCTTCTCAAGTGCTCATGGAACATTCTCCAGGATAGATCATATTTTGGATCACAAATCAAGCCTTGGTAAATTTAAGAAAATTGAAATCGTATCAAGTATCTTTTCTGACCACAGCGCTATGAGACTACATATCAATTACAGGAAAAAATCTGTAAAAAATACAAACACATGGAGGCTAAACAATACACTACTTAATAACCAAGAGATCACTGAAGAAATCAAAGAGGAAATCAAAAAATGCCTAGAAACAAATGACAATGAAAACACGACGACCAAAAACCTATGGGATGAAGCAAAAGCAGTTCTCAGAGGGAAGTTTATAGCAATACAATCCTACCTAGAGAAACAAGAAACATCTCAAATAAACAACCTAACCTTACACCTAAAGCAATTAGAGAAAGAAGAACAAAAAAGCCCCAAACTTAGCAGAGGAAAGAAATCATAAAGATCAGATCAGAAATAAATGAAAAAGAAATAAAGGAAAAGACAGCAAAGATCAATAAAACTAAAAGCTGGTTCTTTTGAGAAGATAAACAAAATTGATAAACCATTAGCCAGACTTATCAAGAAAAAAGGAAGACTCAAATCAATAGAATTAGAAATGAAAAAGGAGAGGTAACAACTGACACTGCAGAAATACAAAGGATCATGAGAGATTACTACAAGCAACTATATGCCAATAAAATGGACAACCTGGAAGAAATGGACAAATTCTTAGAAATGCACAGCCTTCCAAGACTGAGCCAGGAAGAAATAGAAAATATGAACAGACCAAATACAAGCACTGAAATTGAAACTGTCATTAAAAATCTTCCAACAAACAAAAGTCCAGGACCAGATGGCTTCACAGGAAAGTTCTATCAAACATTTAGAGAAGAGCTAACACCTATCCTTCTCAAACTCCTCCAAAATATAGCAGAGGGAGGAACACTCCCAAACTCATTCTACGAGGTCACCATCACCCTGATATCAAAACCAGACAAAGATGTCACAAAGAAAGAAAACTACAGGCCAATATCACTGATGAACATAGATGCAAAAATCCTCAACAAAATACTAACAAACAGAATCCAACAGCACATTAAAAGGATCATTCACTATGATCAAGTGGGCTTTATACCAGGAATGCAAGGCTTCTTCAATATACGCAAATCAATCAACGTGATACACCATATTAACAAATTGAAGGAGAAAAGCCATATGATCATCTCAATATATGCAGAGGAAGTTTTCAACAAAATTCAACACCCGTTTATGATAAAAATCCTCCAGAAAGTAGGCAGAGAGGGAACTTTCCTCAACATAATAATAATAATAATATTAATAATAATAATTTGAATCTTATAGTAACCCTGTGAAGTAGGCATAAAAGGCATTGTTATTATTCACTCCACCTCACCTCTGAGAATGAGATGACTGAGGTTCAGAAAAGTTAAATGGTTTACTAAAATTTACAAAGCTAAGAATGTGGTATCATCGTCATCATTGTCATAGCAGCTACCATTTGTCTCATACTTATTATATGCCAGGCGCTGCTTTATGTGGATAGTTCTTTTAACTTAAGATAGCATTTTGCTGAGACAAAAATAACCAAAGGTGTGCTCCATTTTCACTATATAAAACTGCCGTTTGTAACAGTAAATGTCAGACATTCAAAAGCAGCTCTGCAGTCTATTTGATGTGAGAAAGCCGAATATCAGATTTACATTTCCTGAAAGCAACGGTTCCTATGGCCTCTTACCTCATAGTTAAACCTACTTTAAAAAGACTTTTGAGAAAAACATTTATTTAAATTTGTTGTTCTGTCCAAACTCTTTCATTCATCTCTCAGTTGAGTTGACGAATCTCATGATTTCGTGCAGAATTTGTAGACAAAAATGGAACAAATACATGTTCCCATTTAAGGTTGCCTTTGTCCTTTAACATAAAGCAGTAATTCAGGCACTAACATGAAAATAGTTCAATTATGCAAAGAGGCCCAAAGGAAAACTTTACGGTTGATTTTCTGAAGGTTTGCTCTCTCTGCTGTGAGTAGGTTATTCCACCTAAAAATACATTGGAACTACTCATATAATTTCAGGATGAAGAGATAACTTTATACTCTTCCTTTGGATCTTGGTGTGTTAAAACATTATAATATATAAAAACAGAGATACTTTACTTCACGAAGCACCAGCTCGAAATGTTTAATTTCAACATCTTGTTCACTTATTGCAGAAGTCAGCACATCTGTAGCAATCACGTCACCACTCTCTCAATCCTGGGGGCACATTGCTAATTGTGAGAAACATGTGCTTCCGCTAAATCAGGACTCAAAGCAGCCTCCAAGCTTGTACTCTAGCCAATACTAATCAACCCCAGTTGGCACCTACAAAGAAACCTAAATCTGAATAAGATCAGCTATTGTATCAAAGTCCACATCCTGGTTGAGATATTGTATTACAGTTTTGTGGGATATTACCGCTGGGGAAAACAGAGTGAAGGGTACTCCAGAGCTATTTTTACTGACAAAACAAGGTTTTTCCCTACACCAACCAATTCTCCTACACCAGCTGGATGTCATGCAATTCAATTCAATTCTGGCACTCTTACCTGAGGTTAGCATCAGATCCCACAAATGAAGGGCTCAGTTTCATAAGTTCAACCCACTACAGAAACCAATCACAAGTCCCAGGACTCCCATAAGTTCTGGCTGAACAACTCTAAGTCAGGGGTTCCCACGACCCTCTCCTCAGGTTCGATTATTTGTTAGAACTGCTCACAGAACTTAGGCACCATACTTACTGGTTTATTATAAAGGATAGAACTCAGATGCAGCCAAATAGAAGAAATGCATAAGGCAAGGTACGGGAACGGGGTGAAGGGAGCTTCCATGACCTTTCTGGGTGTACCACCCTCCCAGTACCTCGATTTTTCACTAACTTCTGTGAACCCTGTGATTTACTGGTATTTATGGAGTTTCCATTATGTAGGGATGATTAAGTCATTAGCCATTGGTGATTAGCTCAATCTTCAGCCTCTCTCTCGTCTCTTGAGATTTGCAGCGGTCTGATCATGCCTTGGTCTTTCTTGTGACCAGTATCCAGCTGAAGCTATCCAGGAGCCCCCAGCCCCCAGCCATCCCATCAGCGTACAAAACACACACAACTCACTGGGAAGATCCAAAGGCGTTAGAAGCTGTGTGCCAGAAATCGGGGACAGAGTCCATGTATTATTTCTTACTGTCGCAGACACACGAGATCTCTGTTTTATTTCTTACAACTGCATATGAATCGACAGTTACCTCAAAACAAAAAGATGACTTTAAGAAATCTGTCACTTGGGATTTGCAATACTTTCAAAGAGAATCTCTCTAATGTGATAACAGAACGACCATTTTCATTAAATCAGACAGTTGTAGAGCAGGCAAGGCACTAGCTCATCTAGTTCAGCTCCTTTACTGCAGAATGAAGAAACGGAGGCCAAGGGAAATTAAATGACTGTTGCTGTGATGCCAGAACCTGTTTGTACACGCAATACCTTAAGTGGAAAGAAGAAGGAAACTGACCTTTGTTAGGTGATTATTTTGTGGCAGACACTGTGCTAAAGAAGTTTATATACACGATCCCGTTTCACTTCCCAAGAATTCTTGTAGGTATTATTTCCATTTTACAGCTGAGGAAATTGAAGCTTGTCATAAGTCATAAAATTAGCAAGGGATGGGGCCTGGATTCAAACTCCTTGTGAATCTAGAGCAGTCAGTTTTCTGCTACACATTTTAAAACTTTCCCTACTAGAATCCATGATAAAAAATAAATATTACGTTGTAACCCAAATCCACATACAAACTGAATCGTTTTTTTTTCCAATACCCTTACTATGTATGATGCTCTGTTCTATTCTTTCATGAAAAGTACACTAAAATTGATTTTATGATCCATTAATGGGGGTTGCGACCTACAGTTTGAAAAACACAGCATGTTATTTTCCCTTTCCTGTGACCATTCCATTAATATTGTGGAAGAATCTTTCTTTTCCATGCTAACCAACAGTCCTCTTTTTAGCTTTGCTCAGATCTTAGGAGCCAAAATTAAAGGGGAAGTTGTCTTAGTTAGTCTTTGCTCATTTAAATTTATAATAGCTCGTGCAAAACATCATAGCATAATTCTTCCTGTGGCTTTAGGCATTTTACCACCCACATCCCGTACTTCTCTCTCTCTCTCTCTTTCTCTCTCTCTCTCTCTCTTTCTCTCTCTCTCTCTCTCTTTCTCTCTCTCTCTCTCTCTCTTTCTTCCTGGCTACGTCCCTGTGAGGGAGCAGATAAACCCATTCAAATTGAACCCTGTCATTTTCTGAACTGATAGGTGGTTTGTTGTTTGAGGAGACTCCAAGGCTATGTCTATAAGAGGCAAATGTAGGCAAGTTATCCACTGATTTACATTTGGCTTAAAACCTTCTCTGAGTGGGTGTGTTGGGTGGTAGTAGTGGTGGAGTTGGCCTACGTATCATTTACCCTGGCACTCCTCCATAGGGCAGGGTGTGCTTGGGTGACCTGGCATTCCCAGCTCATTTCCCGGTGGATGCCATGATGTACCTACTGGGGACACCTATATCACCCATTTACAACCCTTCCTTGGGTAATGATATATCAGGGCCTTCAGTTTCCTGGCCCATGTGGGATTACTCTGAGAGCCCAGAAATGCCATAGGTCTGTCAGTGGTTGTGTTAGATTTTGATAACTGCTGGAACTGATTTAGCCTCCTAGGTGTCAGGGACTGAGTTAAACACGTCACACACATATCTTGTTGAATCCTCAGAGCAGTCCTATGATGAGGATATTATTACATCATTTCATATTAGCCAAAAGGCTAGGTAGGTAGGTGGCTTTCGCTCAGTAAGCACTTAAAGGGCAGGGAAGGGTTGCATTAGAAAACGTAATGGGAAAGGAAGCTGTAGAGATGATATTTATACACAGACACACACACACACACACACACACACACACACACACACACACACACACACACACACCAAAAATCAAGTTTTGAGGCGTTTTGGTGTCCAAGTTAAGCCTGTCCTGCTTCCTTCCTTTTCTGGCCTTGATCATCTGGGCTCTGTCATCATCTGTTTCAGCCAGCACGATGACAATTTAAATCCTAGAATCTGCTATGCTTGGCTCTTCTCATTTAGAAAAGAAGATTGAAATTGGCTCTTAGATCTGAGCTTACTTTTCAGTCACAGGCAGACTAAACCTTCAGGTGGAAGATAGTTCAGTTTTCCTGTTGGCAGTGGTTCTCAAATACCAGTGCACACAGGAATAAACTAAGAAACATCTTAAAATGCAGATTTCTGAGCTCCGCTTAGTTAGATTTTGATTCAATAGGTCAGAGGTGGCTCCTTGAGATCTGTATTTTAAACAAATTTAGATTTAACAGTGAGAATCGAGGTGATTCAGATTCAAGTGACCTAGGAGCCACGTTACGAAAAATGTTAATTCGAGGTCTTATGAGATGTACGCAGGAGTAATCCACACTGTGGGCCTGCTTCCTTGTCAGTCCCGTCTTCAAAATTGTCTTAGGGAGGACCTCAAATATTCTGCTAAAGACAATAACTATAATATACATATAATATTTACTAATATTATATTTATTCATAACAACCATGGATAGAGAGTTAAACAGTGCTTCCAAGCTACCTAGAAGTGTTCTCAGCCATATCTAATCAACCAGGATACAGGTCCCCTGCAGAAATGTGGGGTTCTCCAGCATCAAGGCTGGAGAATCTTCTCTATCTGTGCAGAGACTATTCGTGCTCTTTCATATCCACATGTTCCTCCACATTTCCCAGCTTCCCTTGGAGTTGGTTTGGCCCTGTGACTGGGTCCTGGCCAATGGAATGTGGACAAAAGTAAAGAACCATTTCCAGGCCTGATTCCTAAAATACCCAGCATAGTCTTTCACTCTCTTTTTCTTTCCTCCCCCAACTTCAGATAGGTAATGCCAGGGTGAGATTGAAGCTGCAAGATGATAGAAAAATAGGATGGAAACAGCCTGGGCTCCTGGGTCATTGTCTACAGGAGAGCGACTTTGAATTGTGACACAAGCAACAATAAGCCTCTATTGTACTAAGCCCCCACATTTGGGGCTAATTTATTTTAGCAGCACTGTCTAACCTCTCCTAACACTGCTGTTATTAACAACTGATCGATAGTCATGATGGAAATATTTCCTTTACTTTGGCAGAACAGACTAATTTGAACTGAACTCCCCATTGTACCAATAACCTAGCAGAACAAAGCCTGGGCAATCTTACCATTGCCCCTTCAAACCAATAGCCCACACAGAACTATTCCAACCAAATATTTGCTGAAAAGTATAAAAGTTAGTCCTGTTTAGCATGCAAGGAATAGCTACCCACTTTTTCTTTTTTCTTTTTTTTGATAGATAAGAAGTGGATTTATTTAGAGAGAAACACAGACAGAGTGTGGGCCATCTCAGAAGGTGAGAAAGGTACCAGGGTATGGGGTTGTCAGTTTTCATAGGGGTGGGTAATTTCATAGGCTAATGAGTGGGAGGAGTATTCCAGCTACTTTCGGGAACGGGGTGGGGGGGGTGGATTTCCAGGAATTGGGCCACCGCCCACTTTTTGATCCTTCTGGTCGGCCTTGGAACGGTCATGGCGCCTGTGGGTGTGACATTTAGCTTGCTGATGTGTTACAGTGAGGTATACTGAGGCTCCTCAAGGTCTAGTGGAAGTCGACTTGTCCACCATCTTGGACCCATTTGGTTCCAATCAGTTTATGTCATGTCCTTGGGCTATGTCATTCTTTCAAAGGCTATGCCCTGCCTCCTTTCCCCCAGTTTCATTCCCCTCTCAGAGATTTTACTCCCATATTCTTATGGGAAGCAAAAGGGCAATAGTCCGTCTTCTGTAACTGCTTCAAGGCTGAGTAGGGACATCGACTCTGCCTGTCAGGGAGTAAAAACCTCTGGATGCCTGACCTAGGGGCCCCAAGGGCAGGACAGCTTCTTGTTTTGAGTTGTTATGGGTGGAATCCTTGCATGGTCATCATCTTGATGTGGAACTTGTTGTAACTGCTTCCACAGCCTTTCTATGAATCTCCTTGATGATGAATTGCTTTTTGTAAGAGCACAGAGTACAAGAATAACTATAAATGACAGAAGACTTAAAAGGCATAGTTAAACGTCTGATTACAGTGTAATCAATAAACAAACTTGGTTACAATTTCTGGCCCTATGCCTCAAACTTGATCACAAACCAACCTTTTCTTTACTGCTTCATCAACAGAAAATTATGAACTCCCTCAAATCTCAGAAAGATATGGTGTCCATGAATTAAATGGTTCTTACAATCAACAGCTGCTACATAATCTATGGCAAAATAGAAACTAACACGGCATCTGAAAAGATGAAAAATAATGAAAACCTAAGAACGTACTGCTACCACTCATCAAATTTCTTAAGAATGCGATCACTTAACTTGGCCCATTATCTTTCCCATAAATGTTGAATATTGACTTTATTTACTAAGCTGAGAAAAATTGGTTTTCTTTCTGTGTGTGCTGCAGCAGTGTTTTCCAGATGCCCGTCATGACCTCTCAGTGTGTTATAAATCAATTCGGGGAGTTGAAACAATTATAAGCAGCATTATAAAAGAAACATAAGAGACATTATCGAAGTGTGTCACAAATAGTAAGGGTAAGTATTATATTTTATGAAAGTTGTTTCTGATTAAGCACACACACGCAATTCTTGTTATCAAGGTAGTTATGCTTTACTTAGTTGCCTTGAGCAGTGAATTAGCAAATACTGAATCATTGCTCCTAGAAGACATGCAGGGTTAGGTTCCTGTGAATCTCTGGTCACAACATTTTCATCCACTGATCAATACATAACCTTGTTTTATGTGTGTTTCTGTTTAAAGACACCTTATTAATAAACACGTTTTATTTATTCATTGACATTAAACTCACGGCCAACAGCACTATAACTTATGCCTTAACAAAGCTCATCTAACATGTATTTCCTCCATATGACACATCACAGCCTTTCTTGCACTCTGGAACACTAGATAGCACTTCAGCACTATGCTTGGGAGCCATTTTAGGCAATGAAATCACCAACAAAAAGCACAAAATACAAAAATGTGGCACTAAATAGACCAAAAAGGACATGCTTACAGTATGAGAGTTGAAATTAGAAGGCTGTTACCTTGTTTGACCTCAGCTAGGAATTTGCATATAAGGCAACTCAATTTTTTTGATGCTCTGTGCAAGCACATGTCGATTGGCCATAAAATGACTGTAAATATTGATTTTGGGGTTACAAATAAACAATAAGGACAGAAAACATATCAGTGGTTGCTAGTTGCTTTTTTTTTTCCAACTATTTCTTTTAGATCTATCCATGTTGATATACAGAGTTCTAGTTCATTCCTTTTTAACTGCTACATAGTTATTCCATCATATAAATATATCATTCTTCATTTATCTGGTCCCCTACTGATGGACGTTTAGGTTGTTGCATTTTTTGCTAACACAACAAACAGCAAAATGAATATCATTGTGCGTATTTTTCAAAATGAAAAAAAAATTTTTAATTTAAGTATAGCTGATTTCAAAATGAAAGATTTAAAAATCTACTCTTTAGTAACTTTCAAATATGCAATACAGTATTACTAACTATAGTCACCATGCTGAACATTACATCCCCATGACTTATTTATTTTATAACTGGAAGTTTGTACATTTTGACCCCCTTCACTGTTTTCAGTTATATCCCACTCCTTGCCTCTGGCAACCAACAATCTATTCTCTGTATCTATGAGCATGATTTTGTTCATTTGTTTCTGTTGCTGTTTTTTAAAATTCACATATAAATGAGATCATATGAAATTTGTCTTTCCCTGTATGACTTACTTCACTTAGCATGATGCCTTCAAGGTCCACCCATGTTGTCGCAGATGGCAAAATTTCCTTATTTTTTATGGCTGAACAATATTTCAATGTGTGTGTATGTATGTGTGTATGTGTGTATATATATATATATATATATATACACATATATATGTGTGTATATATATATATATATATACACACATATATATGTGTATATATATTTAGTTTTCTTTATCCATTAATCCATCAATGGACACTTAGGTCATTTCCATATCTTAGCTAAATAATGCTGCAAAGAACTTGGGAATTCTTACTTTTTTTTTTTTTTTTTTGCGGTACGTAGGCCTCACTGTTGTGGCCTCTCCCGTTGTGGAGCACAGGCTCCGGACGCGCAGGCTCAGCGGCCATGGCTCACGGGCCCAGCCGCTCCGCGGCATGTGGGATCCTCCCGGACCGGGGCACAAACCCGTGTCCCCTGCATCGGCAGGCGGACTCTCAACCACTGCGCCACCAGGTAAGCCCTGCTTACGTTTTTTGAGTTAGCATTTTCGTTTACTTCTAATAAATACCCAGAAGTGGAATTGTTGGATCATATGATAGTTTTATTTTTAATTTTTTGAGGAACCTCCATACTGTTTCCCATAGTGGTTGCACCAGTTTACATTTTCACCAACAGTACACAAGTGTTCCCTTTTCTCCACATCTTTGCCAACATTTGTTATTTCTTGTCTTTTTGATAAAAACCATTCTAACAGGTGTAAGGTGATATCTTATGTGGTTTTGATTTCCATTTCTCCGATGATTAGTGATGTTAAGTATCTTTTCATGTACCTGTTGGTCATCTGTATGTCTTCTTTGGAAAAACGTCTATTCAGATCTTCTGCTCATTTTATTAAAAAAAAAAAAATTGGATTTCCCTGGTGGTCCATTGGTTAAGACTCTGTGCTTCCACTGGGGGCGGGGGGGGGGGGGGGGCGGGGCATGAGTTCAATCCCTGGTCAGGGAAGTTCTGCATGACACATGGTGCAGCCAAAAAGAAAAAAATTATTGAAGTGTAGTTGATTTACAATGTTCTGTTAATTTCTGCTGTACAGCAAACTGACTCAGTTATATATATATATATATATATATATATATATATATATTTAATATTCTTTTGCATTATGGTTTATCACAGGATATTGAATACAGTTCCCTGTGCTCTGCAGTAGAACTTTGTAGTTTATCCATCCCATATACACTAGTTTGCATCTGCTGACCACACGCTCCCAGTCCTCACCCCACCACCCCCGACCATGGCAACAACGTCTGTTCTCTATGTCTGTGAGTCTCTTTCTGTTTCACAGATATGGTCATTTGTGTTGTATTTTAGATTTCCACATACAAGTGATATAATATGGTATTTATCTTTCTCTATCTGACTTTGCTTATTATGATAATCTCTAGGTCCACCCATTTTCCTACAAATGGCATTATTTCATTCTTTTTCATGGCTAAATAATATTCCATTGTGTGTGTGTGAGTATATATATATATATATATATATATATATATATATATATATAAAATATATATACCACATCTTCTTTATCCATCCATCTGTTGATGGACATTTAGGTTGTTTCCATGTCTTGGCTATTGTAAATAGTGCTGCTATGAACATAGGGGTGCAAATATCTGCCCATTTTTAAATCAGATTGTTGTTTGCTCCTGAGCTGTATAAGTTCTTTATATATTTTCAGTATTAACCCCTTACAAGATGTATGATTTGCAAATGTTTTCTCCCATTCAGTAGCTGCCTTTTCAGTTTGTTGCTGGTCTCCTTTCCTGTACAGAAGCTTTTAAGTTTGATTTAATTTAACTTGTTTATCTTTACTTTTCTTACCTTTGTTTTTGGTGTCAGATTAAAAAAATCATCACCAAGACTGACATCAAGGAGTTTGCCATCTGTGTTTTCTTCTAGTAGTTTTATAGTTTCAGGTCTTACATTCAAGTCTTCAATCCATTTTGAGTTAATTTTTATGTATGGTGTAAGGTAGTGGTCCAGTTTCATTCTTTTCCATGTGGCTATCCATTTTCCTGACACTTTTTATTGAGATACTGTCCTTTCCCTACTGTTCATTTTTGGTTCCTTTGTTGTAAGTTATTTGACCTTATGTGCATGGGTTTATTTCTGGCCTCTCTCTCTGTACCATTGATCTATGTGTCTGTTTTGATGCCAATACCAAGTTGTTTTGATTACAGTAGCTTTGTTTTATAGATTGCAGTCAGAAAGTGTGATGTCTCTAGCTTTGTTGTTTTTCAAGATTGCTTTGGTTATTTGGGATCTTTTGCTGTTCCATAGAAATTTTAGGATTGTTTTTTCTGTTTCTGTGGAAAATGCTATTAGAATTTTTATGGGGATTGCATGGAATCTGTAGATTGCTTTGGGCAGGATGGACATTTTAACAATATTAATTCTTCCAATCCATGAGCACAAAATATTTTTCCATTTATTTGTGTCTTCTTCAATTTCTTCTGTTAATGTCTTATAGTTTTCAGTGTAAAGGTCTTTCCCCTCCTTGGTTAAATTTATTCCTAGATATTTTATTCTTTCTGATGCAATTATAAGTGGGATTGTTTTCTTAATTTCTCCTTCTGGCAGTTCTCACAAAAATCTTTTAATTGCTCAGTTTGAACAATATAAATGCTGAAGTAGGACAAAAATTTCATAATGACTTCAATGTCAGTAGAAAGGACATTAGATGACGTTTGAACAGCATTTGCAGAATATGGCAGGATAGCCAACACCTTACATTCATGTTTTGCTTCAACTTTGACTAAACATTGTCTGCACTTTCATGCAAATATCTAGCAGAATTTGTATTCATGGTTTTGCCACCAAAAGCAGTACAGTTTTCTCATTAACTCCTAACACAATAATAGAACCTTTCTGAAGTCTCATCTGGAAGAGACTTTACTCACAATAGCCTTATAAGTAACGCTTTTTCATGAGAAAAGTAATTGTACAAACAAAGGGAACATGTTTTCTGCATTATGGCTATTTGCATCTATAGCTATGTTGTAAAAAGATAAGGCATTAGATTTTCCATAAGCTCTGTAACAATAAGTGGAACTATTACATTTTTATTGTTGTAATAGATTTCACCCTGATAATTTATTTGTAATTTTGGGATCAGAAAATACTTCTGGTAGTAGCACATTCCAACAGTTATTTGAGATGAAGGCAGATGATATCCAGTGTGGAAAGCCATTACAGCTTCTGCTGTGATTATTTTATCTTCTTCATCTGAATGTCCCATAAAAATTTATTATTTTATCACATCTTTGGCAGTAGTTGAAGAAATTACATTTCTTCTATTTAGTTACTATTTTATACTGATTTATATCTGTCTTTCTACAATTTTTAAAACATTAAATCAACAATTGGGAATTGTACAGAGAATTTCCAAAGGACTTTTTCCTCATTTAATCAATGTTCACTGATCAGAAAATTTATTACAAAATTTATATTATGTTTTGGCATTTTGGGATTCAAATATACACAAATTAAAGGCCACACAGCAAGGAATGAAAATTGAATTTGATAGCATCACTGTCGTGATGGTGTGTTTGTCATTCACAAGTAAGAACTCATAACTAGCTGTAAGCAGGGTTTGAACTGTTGAAAGAGTTGCAAACTTGTGAACTACTCAAGAACTGATGTAAAAAGATGAACTTCCCCTTTGCACAAGGAAGAGCTGTACTCGTAGGGCACAGTATTACTGAGTTAATGTTTTGGGAAGCCTGGCTTTCAGGGATCGGTGGACTTTCAGAAAGTCCAGATGTGCTAGTGAGGCCACTGGAATGAGGCACTTACTGATTGGCTGTTGTCCTGAAACATGGGGTTGTCCCTGATTGGCAGACTTTCCGGAAGCTTGGATGTCATTGATTTGCTAACTCGCAGAAGCTGTTACTAGAGTGAGGCTCTTGCTGATTGGGTGATTTTTCAGAACATGAGCACTGATCTATCCCTAATTAATGGTGGTTCCCTCCTTATGACTTGGGACTTTAGCCAAAGAACAGTCTTTTCTTTCCTTATGTATGAAAAATATGTATTTTAATTCTAAGTCCCTCCTTCTGGTTTTCCCTCAGCCAGACCTGCAGGAGAGGGCAACTCGCGTTGTACAGATGTGTGGAGGAATAATTTGGGGCTGGAGTTGCCATTTAAGAGACTTAAGCTCCAGTTACTGTGGTGGAAAAATAGCACCAACTTTTCATAAGTATTGAGAAGAGCTGAATATAGGACACTTAGGTAGACCCGACCAAGTCAATACAGGAAGCAGGAAAGGTCATTTAAATACAGGACACGTCCTGTGCATTCAGGAGGACACGCAACCGACCCCAACCGCATCTCTGGCCCTGTTCCTCTCCTTCCAGGGTCTCGAGGGTTCTCAAAGGGGTGGGGCCCAAGTTGAAGCTGGATGGTTTCAGAAGTCCCATGCCACATTAAAGAGACACTGAGAAGTTTAAGTCGAGTAGTAACATGATTAGATTTGCATTTTAGAAAGATTATGCCAGCATCTGGGTGATAGATTCAGGGGTAGGGCCCAGAGACTGGAACCAGGCATGCCTGTTAAGAGGTTCAGCACTCAGGACAAGGAAAATTAATAATTTACTTATAATATTTCATAAATAACTGTTAAAGTTTAAAATTTTATTTTATTAATTTATTTTTAATTTAAAAGACATCATTTTACCAATAATCTTAGGAAAGTTTGGGCAGTGACAAGGAAGGGACTCAAACTTGGCAAGGAACCATGAAATTCATAATAGCTCCCCCTATTAGGAGTCATGTGTGTGCTGGGTAAGGAGTGGTTTTGCATACATTACCTTCACTGTGTCATTATGAAGGAGGCAATTAATTTAGTGCAGTGGCTAAGAGCCAGGTTCTGAGATCAGAATCATGGGGTTCAAATCTGGGTTCTGTCACTTATTGATCGTGCCACCTTAGGACTCACTTTCTTCATCCCTATGATGGAGATAACAGAGTTATCTTGTGTGATCATTTAAGGACTACATAAGATAATGGGCTTAGATTGCTGTGTACAGGGTGTATCTTGTTATAAATGCTAATATATAAATGTTATATAAATGTTAACTGTTATCATAACATAATTTTACAGATGAAAAAACTGAATCTTAGAAAGATTAGGTTACTTTTCCAAGGTCACATAGGAAAAGGCAGGGGTTTGACACAGATACATCTGACTTCAAAGCTTCCAATCTATATCATTACTCTCTACTAGCTCTAAATATCTGAGACACAGGTCTGAGAAAATAAAATATGTGCCCATGAAAGAGGAAAACTTGAAGTTTTTTTTTTTTTTCATAAGAAGAAAGGATTATGTGTTCTAGCAGTTGTTGTCTCAGTCATAATAAGACATTGGAAGCTAAGACAGGCCAACAGACATGTCTATTACTTGAGGTTCAGTTATAACGTCTTCTTTAATCAAGCTATCTCACACAACATTATGCCAACTAGAACCTTGGTGGAAATGGAATACGGAATCTGGAAGAAATGGTTACCACTTTTTAAAAGACTATGGTTGTTTTAAAAAAAACTTAATACAGTGTCTGTTTTTTTAAATTGCACTGACATTAATTCAATATCGGGCAGTGGAAGGTTTTTGCCATTTCAACTTCCATCAGTTAAAGATGTCCAGTAGGGATGTTATACATCTGGTCACACAGAGAACACCTATTCAAGTGGCTTCTGCTGTGAACTAGTTTGAGTCAACTTAAAATAATCTGAGTTGGAACATTCTCCCTGTGTCCCCGCTGCTATTGCTATTCTTGCCTTACTTTTGACGTTTGGCTCAGCTACTGTTTATCCAAATTTAAGGAAACAGGAAGACAGATAGTTCAAAGTCATGGTAATAGAGTAGCCTCTAGATTAAGAGTTCCATTCCAAACGCTTTCTTTAAGAACAGAATAACAATCCTAATTAAGGGTTTATAGATAGCTTTTTTAGTTACTAAATTGATGTAGACCTCTGAGCCCAGATCTTAAATTTTAGTTAATTGTTTGGTTTCCACAATAAATTGAAGTTTTTGTTTCCCTTTAGGTAGACCTTATTAAAACCGCAGTTTTCACTTCTCAATTTACAGAATTTGAAATGGGTTAATTACTTTTTTTCCCCCTAACAGCTTCATTGAGGTGTCATTGACACACAATAAAGTGTACATATATAAAGGGTACAATTTGATGTTTTGACATATGTACACACCCATGAAACAATCACCACAATTAAGACAGAAGTATCCATGAAAATTTCCTCATGCCCCCTTTAAAAATCCCTTCTTTCTACAGCCCCAAGGCATGAAGATATTGATCTATTTTCTTTCACTGTAGCTTAACATGTGTGGTAGGCAGAATTTTAAGACGATCCCCAATGACCCTCCCTTTTGTACAATCCTCTCTCCTTTGAATGTGGAGAGAACGAGTAAATATGATGAAGTATCATTTCCATGATTGATCTCTGGTGGCCTTGGCCTACAGTGGCTTGAAGCAGGGTTTCAGATCCCAGCCAGAGATTGAGGTCAGGTCGCGGCGGTGAGAGCACCGAATGCTAGCCACTAGAACAGTGGTCAGTGACAAGGCCCTGGCCCTACGGCTTTGCAGAAAAAGAATTCCCACAAAGATGGAAAGTAGTGAAACAAGTAGAGTATTTATTAGGGAAAAAAGAAGTACAGTACGTGGGGATAGACACAAATGGGTGGGCTCAGAGAGAAAGTCGTGCCCTCGTGGCAGTTTGGATCACTTACATGGGGCATTTCTTCTGGGTTTCCTTTGGCCAATCATTTTGATTTGCCTGGTTCAAAGTCTGTATTTGGTATAGCTCAGGATTTTCCCATGTGTGCGTATGCAGCTCTTAGCCAAGATGGATTCTACCGAAGAGGCCTATGGGTAATGAGCATCAGTTGGCATCAGTTGGCATCACTCCGCTTTTGACCTCCAAGGAGCCTTTCTGCTCATGTGTAGTCGGAGAGGTCTCCTGATTTCGAGAATGAGGAATATGTGGTCTCTTATCTTCTATCTGGGCAGGGCCCAGCCTCCTCCATCATCCTGCTTTTATGAAGTTTCTGCTATTATGGAGTTTCTGTCCACAGTGGGGAAACTGTTCAGGCTGGGGCCCATCTATCTCCTGCCTCACGATGAAGTCCTGTTAATATGGCAAAAAGGATTTGGCCAATGTAATTAAGTGTACTAATCAGTTGACTTTAAGATAAAGAGATTATTTAGGTGAGGCTAAATGAGCCAAATAAGCCTTCCAAAAGCAAAAGTACACTTGGTGACTTGTTAGGCAGCAAGAGAAAACTAATATAGATTTTGGTACATGGAAGTGGGGTGCTGCCATAAGAAATTCTTAAAATGTGGGTGTAGCACTGGAATCAGACAATGGGTAGAGGCTGGAAAACTGTTAGTAGAAATATAGACGTTAAAGACCCTGCTGGCGAGGTCTCAGAAGGAAGTGAGCAAAGACATGACTGGAATATGGAGGAAGAGGATTCTTGTTATCCTCGTGACAGAAAGCTTGGCAGAATTTTGGCCTTCAGTTATGTGGAAAGCAGAATTTGTAAGCACGGCACTTGGATATCTAGCTAAGGAGATTTTTGAACAAAGTGTTGAAGCTTCTGCCTGGCTTCTTCTTGCTACTTATAACAAAATGCAAGAGGAGGGGCTTCCCTGGTGGCGCAGTGGTTGAGAGTCCGCCTGCCGATGCAGGGGACACGGGTTCGTGTCCCGGTCCGGGAAGATCCCACATGCCGCGGAGCGGCTGGGCGCGTGAGCCATGGCCGCTGAGCCTGCGCGTCCGGAGCCTGTGCTCCACAACGGGAGAGGCCACAACAGTGAGAGGCCCGCGTACCGCAAATAAATAAATAAATAAAAATAAACAAAATGCAAGAGGAGAGAAAATACATTGAGAGAAAAACTGTTAAAGAGAAAGAAACCAGGACCTGATGGTATTGAAAGGTCTCTGCCTATCCAAATGGCAAAAGATGTTAAAATTAAGAAATTTGCCATCAGGAGAGAATGATCTAGAAAAAGCTGAGGGTATGACGCTACAATCCTTTGCTGAAACCTGGGAAAGTTAACAAAAGATCAGAATTCTCATGTTAATTCAGGTTAACGGAAAAGGAAGGCAGATTCAGTTCCCTGACCTCCACTAGTATCTGTTGTGTTGCTCCCAGAAGTGACTTAAGACTCCTTAAAATTTGATTAGGTCCTTTAAGCCACCCACGTAAACATGCTGTTTAGATAAGAACAAAGTGCTTGCTATGAAAACACAGCTTCAAGGCAAATCTCTTTCCATTCCTTCCACTCCCTTTCAACCTTACTACTTTCCCTGTAATAGTTCTATATATAAATCCTGGAGTTATCACTGTTGGGTAGTAGCAAGTTACTTGGTTCACATCCTTTGATATTATGACATTTTAAAAAATCGGAATATTTTGAACAAGTACATGGAGAGACTTAGACTGTCAAGGTTTTCAATTCTTAGATTGGAGAACTGGTTTAGGGGTTACCCGCATTACAGCATACGTCTGGGGTTCAAGTGAATGGTGAGTTCAGGTGCCAGAACTTGTGCTAGACTTATGGTCTGGCTTTCTAGGTCGTCCTCCACGGCTAGCACAAATAACAGAGGTAACTGAGAGCTAGATCGACTGTAGGTATGCACTTTTGCACATCTAGCTACCTTACAATAAGTTTTAGTATTTTGAATATCTATTTTTAAAATTTAGTTTGGATACTAAATTGATACATTTTTAAGCTTCACACCACTGTTTATTTAGGTCAGAGAGATTTCTTGGGAGTTACTATTTATAGACTGTTAAAGACCCCTCAGGCAAGGTCCAGGCTGTTGCATGTGGACAGTTTCTTGAATTATAGCACAGAAACTTTAATACCTACCTCAGGAATGATAGGGGTCTTAAATAGGCAGTATATTCACTAAAGAAACCTAGAGTTTTCTTAGATTGCCAACCTTAGTAAGACAAGAAATGTCAGGGTGACAGAGTTTAAGTGGCTCTTTTCAGATATGTTACACTGATTGTCTATATTTAAGATGCAAAACAGCCTTCCAGGAGCTATTTAATTAAGTGAAAGTAAGTCTAGTCCCTTTGGAATCGAATGGTTCAGTGAGCAAATACATACCAGCAAGTGAAGGAAGTGGGGTAACTTATTATGTGCTTCATAGACACAGTGACACTTTAT
The DNA here is from genome assembly GCF_951394435.1 of Stenella coeruleoalba. Taxonomy (NCBI): domain Eukaryota; kingdom Metazoa; phylum Chordata; class Mammalia; order Artiodactyla; family Delphinidae; genus Stenella; species Stenella coeruleoalba. The sequence goes on along the minus strand of NC_137149.1, from coordinate 143,095,481 downwards.
AACCCCATATCAAGGATCCTAAACAGTGATTGGTTGAGAAAATTATCAAACTGACTTTAAATTTCGGCAGGTACAAAATTGTCATGCAAAAGCCCAGGACAGTGTGCCACTCAGTCCTCAAAGAGAAAGATAAGAAATCCTGGATTTTCAAAGTCCCTTTGAAGGCTTTTAAGGTAAGATGGACCCAACTGATTTCTTTGGAAAGAAATTCGAATTTCAGAGAAGCCAACTCGATTTAAAAAAATGAATAACCCTTATGATTAGACATTTTCCTTCCCTTTTGACTTGTCAAATTAAAATTATGTTTTAAAAGATAATGGAAAATTATGTGGTAAGTGGTGCTAATTCCACCTAGCAAAATATTGCATCACTGAAGAATCAGATTTGTTTTCCACAGCCATTATGTTAAAATATAAGTTGCTAATAGGAAAAGTATATGTACGATGAAGCACATATTTTATATCTAAAATATTAACAACGGAATGAGTGATTAGAATATTTTATGCATAATTCACTAAAGCTCCATTACTGTTATTTTTATGCAGAAAAACCATCTCTTTCAAATAACATTTAAACACTGACTGTATTAAGAAATGAACATGGATTTAGGAATTTGATTTAACACATTATGTTACATTTATTTCAAAGTTTGGCTAATCTAGTCAGTAATAAACTCTATGAGGATAGGACTCATATCTGTTCCCAGGGTTCAGTATATGGCCCACATTAGGCCTTCAAATGTTTGTTGAATGAATATCAGTTTACATTTAATTTTTTGGTCCCTGAAAAATCAACCTTTGGCCTAAAATAATAATAAATTGTTATTATTATTATTTTACCAATTGACATTAGGGTTTTAAAACTAGATTAAAATACTTCTACTTAGGATATCTGGAGAATCTGACTTCTTTCACACACTTTTTCTGTTTCATGCTATAATAATAGGCTTGGCAAATAAAAGACATGTTACTAAAAAATTGGTAAACTGAGGTAGAAACCTTGTAATTATCTGGTTGCTTTTATTAGTTTTGATAACAAATTAGATAACCAGATATAAATAACTACCTTGGGCTTTGAAACAGGGCTTTATTTAAGCTTTGCTTTTCAAGGTTTTATTAACTTGTTCAAATTAAGTAAAATCTCATTTTGTTTGTGATAATACATAAAATAATCTGAAGGGGGTTCACACAATTCTGAAGCCTCTGCTTTCAGACTGACAAAACAGAGGCCATTTCTATAGTAGCTTTTCAAGCCGTTTACCTACCTGTGGACACAGTGGCAAGTAGCGTCGTACATTGTGCAATTGTTCTGGAGTAGATTTGAAAGAGAGCTAAAGTGGTCAGATTGCTGGATTGCAGTTCAGAAATGGGATGCACATAACTCTGTCCTTCACTATAAGTTCCTTTCCAGGATACCATGTTTCCTCCAAATCACAGTGTAGACTGGTCTTCTGCAGAGTCTATGTAATAATTAGGTTTGGGACTGCAAAGTACAGTATAACCTCTGCTTACTAAACAGCTGCCCTTCCACATCTATGCCCCAGAGCTCTGCATTATAGTGTCCTGAGGTCACATCAGCCTCGTTTTTAATCTATAGCATTTTTGAAAGAGGTCTAGCTATTCTTGGCTTTCTGTTGAACAGCTATAAGAGTAAGCACATTTTTTTCCCCTCTCAATAGCTCTGGAACTGGGTCCTCTCTCCTGTGAAAATGCCAATACTTCTAGGACAGTCGATATTCACTGCGGTTTTATTATGCTTCCACTATCAACATTAAATTCAAGCAAGGCTATCTTATGACATACAATATTATAATCTATAAATCCAGTGGGAGTGCATGAAATAGAAGTAAAATTCCTCCTTCCTTTCTATAGTAATAGCATCATTATATCAAGAAATCCAATTTGCAGTAAACAGCGGTTTAAAATTTTGATTCTCATGAACTCAATGTCTATCCCAATGTATCAAAAATGTACATTAGATTGTTTCTGAATGTGGATTCTAACAGGAATGAAGGATCATGTTTTTAGAAGTCCCACATAATAATTGCTATCATTTATTGAGACTGTTAAATACCCGGAACAGTGCTACATGTTGCTTAGAGTAATAAGTATATATTCATCAGCAACATTTACAAAATAGCTTTTTCTGTGCTGTGGTTTGGAATACAGTGATCACCAAGACACTCTCCTGGACCTCAGGAGCTCTCAGTAGGGTGGGGGAACATATAAGTAGCCCCCAGGCTACTTTAAAACAGTGAAAACTGTGCAGCGCTACTAGCAAGGTGTGCAGAAGCTCCTGGGTGTAAAGAGGAGAGAGACACCAAACGCCTTTTGACATGGAGTCAGAGAATGTTTCTCAGAGAAAATTCTTCTGCTAAGATAATTGGGATAATCCTGAAGTGCAGGTATTCTTATTATCCCAGACAGAGGAATCAAATGCTTAAGAAAGCTACTTAAATTCTTCAAGCTCACACATCAGGTAGCAAAGATAGAATTGGAACCCAGGTCTCTGAATCCAAACTCCATGTTCTTTCATCTTCATGCTAGTAACTTCTTTTCTGTACAGTCTAGCCAGCCCAATAGTGTGGCTTTGGGGTGGGGATGATAAACACAATCTTTTAAGCACAATCTTAGCAGAATTAGTTAATCCTTGATTAAAACTATTCAGAAGACACATTATTGCCATCAGGAACAACAGAAGGAGAAAGTTATAGTTATGGTTTTTGTAACTGCCTGGCTATACCCCTTTGTTGGCAAAGGCAGAAAAAGTCTAGGTAGCGCCATCAGTGCTGAGCTGGATGACGCCATTGTACGTCACTGTGGCTCCAGGTGTGCTCTGGAGCACTGAGTCTTGACAGCTTCTTCTGATGTTGCGTCTATACTCCTTGCCTAGGAAAAACGCAAATGCTTACAGACCAAAATAATACATTATATGGCTATCATATTTTGTTTCATAAGTAATTTTGTGCTGTTCTTTTTTCTTCAAAAACAGCCTGATTAATATTTCTAAAGGAAATGAAGATAATTATATATTTTTGCATTTGGACAGTAGCATGGGCCATTCCAGTAAGTATGCCTTCCTCAAAAAAATCCTTCTTACTTTGTTATCTCTTTTCAGCTAACATTTATATATATATACTTTTTTTTTTCTTGAGACCTTGTCGATCAGCTGAGTCTAAACTTTTAGATTTACATGAAAGACTTTACAAGATATATTTGGGGTCTCAACAAAACCAAATAGGCACTCCAATTCATGCTCCCGTTCTTCTAATTGAAACTCCTGTCTTGTTGGAAGGATTATTTCTTTTAAAATTCACTCAGATTCATTTACATTTAATGCTTAGAAGTCATGGAGACTGTCCATCTTTGCTAACACCCTATGAGTTTCATTCTAATATCAACAAAGCCTGTATTGTTTAGGAAGATTTCAAGAAAGAAAAATAGGAAAAAAAATCATGTGTTTTTTCAACAAAGGGAAAACTGATGTTTCACTCAGAAAGTTAAATTTGGAATATACAGATAAATACCAACAAAGAAAAATTACGAAAATTAAACCATTTGTAATTTTATTAGCCAGCTGTTATGGTTAACATTTTGGTATGTTTTCATAATACCAAATACTTTGGTATTTCTGTAGTTGAGAATTTTCTCAACTGTTTTCATTGTGCTCCTGAAGGGCACAGAAGTAGCAAAGTACTTGCCTTTGCTTCCTCCCTGGCTCTGGTCACACCTACTATTTTCTTAGGGGTTTTGGCCAGGATTATACTTAATGTGGGTCTGGTGCTATTGCAAGAAGCATCGTACAGAAATATCAAAGGTCTCTCTTCATTTTTATAAAAGACTATTCCTTTTCTACAGTTAAGTGATCTGGTTAATACTTCAATAAAATTGGGAATACTGCCAAGTTTAAATTCTACATAAGCCCTATAACAAGCCACTTCTCTTTTCTACCCAGTTAGATCATACTTTGACCTTTGTGTTATATCTTTTTTTCTTCATTTGGAGAAAATTGTGTGTGTGCGTGTGTGTGTGTGTGTGTGTGTGTGTGCACGTGTGTGGGCACACATGTGCACAAAATAAGAATGTTTTCAATTTCCAGTATTTTCACTTTGGTAGGTTCCTCAAGTCAAGCCATTGGAGAGACATGCTGTTGACAAATCTGTGAATTTAAATCTTCTAGCAGAATTGAAAGTGCCGACACAGGTATAGGATGTGAAATGTGTTTCTGAGTTGTTTTTAGATTCCACTAACTTCCAAAAAATTGATGCTCATCTTTTCAGTTTGCCTTACTTTAAGATGGTATCCACAATTTATTTTGCATTGTTTCTCTTTTCCAGGATGAGTTAAATGCCAATGATACCACCAAAGAAAGTGGTGTCCTCCTGCATGAAAATGAAAGAGGAAGGCAACAGTACACCAAAGATGGGTACAAAGGAGAGAGAAATGGTTCTGAGGGGGCAGAAGTGGGAGAGAAAAGTTCTTCTGCACGTTCTATGTTAGCAAATGAAGAGGGGAATACTGAGGATCTGAATGGGGGCACAGGAAAACCAGAAACATATGGTCATGATGGACTCCATCAAGAAGACAGCACCACAGCAAATGGCGTCAGGGGACAAGTAAGCATCATCGACAGTGCTGGAACAGCAAATGGGAGCAATATTAATGGGATTACTGGGAACAATTCCCAAAATGGGGGTGTTGGAAATGCAAGTCAGAGTGAAGATGCCACTGTTGTCCAAGAAGATGGACGTCAAGGGGCTGGAAGCAATAATGGCACAGGTCACGAGGATGAAATAAGTGGGAATTTCTGTAGAAATGGGGGTGATGCAAGTGAAGAAACACCTCAGAGAGAAGGCGAGAGCAACGGGAATGAGGAGACAGGGGTAACACCAGGGGAAAGTGGAGATAGCAATAGAGAAGATGTCGCCTTGGACAATTCTGATGGAAGTCCTAGTGGGAATGGAGCAGATGAAAATGAAGACAAGGGCTCTGGTGATGATGAAGGTGAAGAGACAGGGAATGGAGAAAAAGGCCCTGATAACAGCAAGGGCCAAGAGGGTCAACCTCATGAAACAGAAGGTGACGATGACAATAGCTTAGGTCAAAGTTCAATTAGTGGTGAAGCTGATGACCCTGCGGACAAAGAAGACACCCATGCCATTGATGGACACAATACCTCCAAGAGTGAGGACGATTTTGATGGTATTTCAGGAGACAATGGTAGCCAAAAAATAGAGGACACTCAAAAACCCAATCAGAGAGAAAGCAAAGCTGTGGAAAATGGAATCACTGAAAAATTAGAGCCACCTGCTATTGGGAAGAACCAAGTTAAGGTTAGTTTGTGAAGCTGGTTTCTTTCAAGGGCAGTTTAAATTCTCCCCTTCCTTCCATGATGGTAGCATGAAAATAAATCATGACAAATAGTCATGTATTTTTGCACCTAAATTACTTGAATATTTGATGGGAAAGCTAGAGTCCATACTAGACTTTGCTATAGAACAATTTTAAAAAGCAGAAATCTCTGAAAATTTGGTTATAATTCTTCAAAAGTCTTATGCTAAATAATTAATGCAGCACGTAACTGTTTACGAAAGCTCTTACTGGGTAAAGGCACAAATGGGATGGTCTATAATCTAAACACCAGAGTACTTTCAAGTATTGAATAAAGCACGTTTTCACAGACAGATGTTTCTGAAGTACTGGAAGCTGAACTCCTGTTCTATGGCCACTTTCCCCAGTCAGTCTTCCTCAAACCAATGCAATTTTGTGGAACAACGTTCACTAATTAATCATTCTTTTCTCCATCTTTCCATAGGGAATAGAAATGGAATATCCCAGCAGTGGCGACAGAAACAATATTACCAAAGAATCTGGGAAAATGAATGAAGATAAAGAGAGTAAAGGCCAACATGGAATGATTGTGTGCAAAGGAAATGTCAAGGCACAAGAAGAGGTTGACGTCATGCAGGGACCTGGCCAGAAATTAGAACCTCAAGATAAGTTTGGACCCAGCAAAACACGTAGTGACAGTAACAGTGATGGCTATGACAGTTATGAGTTTGGTGATGAATCCGTGCAAGGAGATGATCCCAACAGCAGTGATGAGTCTAATGGCAGTGATGATACCAATTCTGAAGGTGACAACAACCACAGTAGCCAAGGAGATGCTTCTTATAACTCTGATGAATCAAGTGATAATGGCAATGACAGTGACTCAAAAGGAGGAGAAGAAGGTGATAGTGATAACACATCAGATGCTAATGATAGTGGTGGTGATGGCAATGGTGACATGGGGAGTGATAAGAATGGAAAATCAGGCAGCACCAAAGATAACTCAGACAGCAGTGACAGCAGCGACAGTAGTGACAGCAGTGACAGCAGTGACAGCAGTGACAGTAGTGACAGCAAATCAGACAGCAGTGACAGCAGCAATAGCATCAACAGTAGTGACAGCAGTGACAGCAGTGACAGTAGTGACAGTAGTGACAGCAGTGACAGCAGCAATGGCAGCAACAGTAGTGAAAGCAGTGACAGCAGTGACAGCAGCGACAGTAGTGACAGTAGTGACAGCAGTGACAGCAGTGACAGTAGTGACAGCAGTGACAGCAGCAATGGCAGCAACAGTAGTGAAAGCAGTGACAGCAGTGACAGCAGTGACAGTAGTGACAGCAGTGACAGTAGTGATAGCAGTGACAGTAGTGACAGTAGTAGTGGCAGCAAGTCTGACAGCAGCGACAATAGTGATAGCAGTGACAGTAGCAACAGTAGTGACAGCAAATCAGACAGCAGTGACAGCAGCAATAGCATCAACAGTAGTGAAAGCAGTGACAGCAGTGACAGCAGTGACAGTAGTGAAAGCAGTGACAGCAGTGACAGCAGTGGTAGCAGCAAGTCTGACAGCAGCGACAGTAGCAACAGTAGTGACAGCAAATCAGACAGCAGTGACAGTAGTGACAGCAGTGACAGCAGTGACAGTAGTGATAGCAGTGACAGTGGTGACAGCAAATCAGACAGCAGTGACAGTAGTGACAGCAGTGAAAGTGACAGTAAATCAGACAGTGACAGTAGTAACAGCAGTGACAGCAAGTCAGACAGCAGCGACAGTAGTGACAGCAGTGACAGTAGTGACAGCAAATCAGACAGCAGTGACAGCAGCAATAGCATCAACAGTAGTGAAAGCAGTGACAGCAGTGACAGCAGTGACAGTAGTGAAAGCAGTGACAGCAGTGACAGCAGTGGTAGCAGCAAGTCTGACAGCAGCGACAGTAGCAACAGTAGTGACAGCCAATCAGATAGTAGTGATAGCAGTGACAGTAGTGACAGTGACAGCAGTGATAGTGACAGCAGCGACAGTGACAGCAGTGATAGTGACAGTAGTGACAGGAGTGACAGCAACAGCAGTGACAGCAACAGCAGTGATAGTGACAGCAGTGACAGTGCATCTGACAGTGGTGATGAGAGTGACAGCAAGAGCAAGTCTGGTAACGGCGACAACAATGGAGGTGGTAGTGACAGTGATAGTGACAGTAAAGGCAGTGACAGTAATCACTCAACCAGTGACGATTAGAACTAAAGAAAACTCCACCAGATTCCTTTTGTGAACAATCTGGTGAGTAATTGATAGGAAATAAAGATTTCTAAGAAAGTAAACAGAGGGGAGAAATAAAAGAGAAGACATATGTAAACAACAACAGAAACAACAAGAAAATAGTCAAACTGTCAGATTCAGAACCAGGTCTGAACACCGTCAGAGAGAGAATCTGTGTACCCGCGTGTTAAATATATTCAGAAAAGATTTTGTTAAAAGTGTAAATGTAAACATAGAAGAATGATTAAAATATTCTTTAGTATTTTACACAGAAACCTCAAGTAATCACATACTAAATAACTTCAATTTAAATGCCAAGTGCTTTAGAGAATGTAGCAAGTAAACACATCTTAATGCCTTAATCTTTCAGTAATTATATATTCTGGATAGATGGTCTGCTTACCTCTGAGTAAAAGATGCTGTTACCATGATCTCCAGCTTGGCTACAATTCATCTGCTTGTTCTAAGGAAGAAATACACTTGCAACATGAAAAAAAAAATCACAGCAACGATTTAACCTACCTGGACCATGGGAATAATCTTTGTAATTAGTGAATAGAGTAATTACAAATTATGGAAATTCTAAAGAGCGCTAAGCAGGAAAGAATTCAGAGGCTGGTTTAAACAAAACCTCACGTATAGTATCACATTCCTGCAAAGTGCTGGAAATGGAGCATAACGTCCCCAAAACTACTGACAAAACTGAGGCAGTGCTTAGAACGTGCTCCAACTATTAATAAATAAACTCGTGAATGAAGTGCTCCTGGAGGGGATGCACTTTTTGAACTCTCTGTTCAGACATCTGCTAAGTGGAATCAGTTATTTATCTTCCACCTCAGTCTCACCAAGCCAAACTTGGTTCACATTTGCCTTTAAACCCCTACAAACCAAAAATTCCAAATCAGACTCTGAGACTTCCTTCTTATTTTAATCTCTTTGGTAAAGCCCACAGCTGCTTTGGAAACTACTCTTTTTTATCTGAGAGTCATACATGCTGCTAAAATCTGAACATGGGTTCTTCAGATTTTGCACAAATGAGGGTACTCCTTAGTTTTGAGATGAAGCCCTAACCCTAGAACATGAGGATCTTAAAGGTGTATGAAACTAGAGCGTGATATTTAATAAGGTGGATAATCATTTATCCCCAAACCAGGATACCCTTGAGAATGAAAGGGCTTCTATGAATAATTACCCGGGGACTGGAGGTGTAAATTTGGCTTATCTGGGACTCTGGGAGATATAATGACCATAAGCATAAGCCTTTAGGGTATTATTCAAGATTTAGTAAGTGATGATTTGTGATATCTCTCTTCCACTTAGGTAATTATTTTAGATTTGTTCTAATTCAAAGGTAAAATTCTATACGGCGAAGTGTTGAACGCAACTTCTTTAATGTTAATTTTCAGCCAGTCATTAGCTGACTGGTTGAAAATTTTATGCTCTATTATAGGGCATATTTTACACAAAGAGTTTCAGTAGCTTTTTTTTTTCCTGCCTCCTTCCTCCTTTATGCATGAGTTTCTTAGTTAAGAGATCAATATTGCAAGTAATATTGCTGAAGGCTTTCAAAATACTGCCATTTATAAACTACTTGGTAACTCCTAATACTGTAAAATTTCAAGTTTCTACTATATCATAATCATGTACATGACTCCAAACTTCTTTCCTTAAACTGTGCTCTAGAGCTTTAACTCCTTTAGCCCTTTTGTCTTTTTCCAATTTGTAAATTGTGGCTTCTAGTAACTGTCCTACCTATTTCAAAAGGTTGTTATGAGCTCTAAGTCAGGCAATGGATATGAAACTCTTTGTAAATTATATAATATATGTAAATGAAAGAGAGAATGAATTTTGGTGCTATAATAAACATCTATTTCTAGGACTGTTCACAAGGAAAACTCCCTTCATCTTAATGAGTTTGTGAGTACTTACTTCCTCCAACATATTTTTTTAATTAGTTTTTTTTTTTTTTTTGTCCATGCTGTGCAGCATGTGGGATCTTAGTTCCATGACCCTGGCAGTGAAAGCACTGAGTCCTAACCACTAGACTGCCAGGGAATTCCCTAAAATAAGTTATTTTTTTAATTGAAAAGTAATATGTATATATACACAAAATAAAAATTTCAAACACTATGAAAAGGTAGGCAAAAATATTAAATCTCTATCATCCCAGATTCCCAGTCCTCTATTTCTCTTCCTTAGAGGCAATTCCCATTACTAATGTCTTGTGGAAATTTCCAGAAATATTCTGTGCACATATAAGCACGTATATCCCCCTTTTAAAAACACATGGAAGTCTACTACACACAGTGTGCTTAACTTACTCTTTTTAACCTAAAACTATACCTTGAATAGTCGTTCGTTACACACAGAGTGACGTTCTTTTTTCAAAGCTGTGTCGTATTTTATTTTATGAAATGCCTTAGGTATTTAACCTGTCCCTATTTTTTGATCACTTTCCATTTCTAGTCCAATGAGAGTCTCTGCAGGTGTCACCTGAGTCAAGTGGGATAAATTTCCTGCCAGCTCTTATAAAGACTTCACCTTAAGAAGTATTTCTGGGGCAGAGGAGAGGAGATGTTCAGAATCTAGGGCCGATGTCAGAAGCCATGAAGGAACACTATGACCCTGACCTTCCACTGTAATATCTTCGTTGACCTCCGTCCGTAACTTCAAGGTGAAAATGAAGGAGACACTCCCAAGGAACCTCTCAAGGGTAGATCCTTTGAACACAAGAAGTCTGGTATTAGAAAATAAAATTGCTTTTAGGTTATTTTCTGGACTAAAGATTAATGAAGAAACTGCTAATATTGCCCATGAGAGTAGTATTTTTTTAAACTGCAGGTTGCCACTCAATTAATAGGTCATGATATCAGTTTAGTGACACATGACCAGCATTTTGTAAAATGAAAGAAAAAGAAAAATCTTTAGTGTATAATGTGTAGTGTCTCATGAAACAGTGTTATTTCTCTATATATACATACATACACAAATATGTCTAAGTATGCATATACTCTTGGTTGCAGTAAGAAAAAGATGTGAAAGCCATTGGTTTAGAAAAGGGTTATAAAACATTATTACTGGGCTTCCCTGGTGGCGCAGTGGTTGAGAGTCTGCCTGCCGATGCAGGGGTCACAGGTTCGTGACCCGGTCCGGGAAGATCCCACATGCCGCGGAGCGGCTGGGCCCGTGAGCCATGGCTGCTGAGCCTGCGCGTCTGGAGCCTGTGCTCCGCAACGGGAGAGGCCACAACAGTGGGAGGCCCGCGTACCGCCAAAAAAAAAAAAAAAAAAAAAAAAACATTATTACTGCTAGTAATCATTTTACATTTACTTTTGTCATCTTTTTTAACATCTTTATTGGAGTATAATTGCTTTACAATGGTGTGTTAGTTTCTGCTGTATAACAAAGTGATTCAGCTGTACATTACATTTACTTTTCACATTCACTTTTCTCCTTACAAACCTCTGTTTCTTTCCCACTTTTTAAAAATTTATTTATTTATTTATTTATTTAGGCTGAGTTGGGTCTTCGTTGCTGCGTGCGGGCTTTCTCCAGTTGCGGCGAGCGGGGGCTACTCTTCCTTGCGGTGAGCAGGCTTCTCATTGTGGTGGCTTCTCTTGTTGTGGAGCACGGGCTCCAGGCGCGCAGGCTTCAGTAGTTGTGGCGCACGGGCTTAGTTCCTCCGCGGCATGTGGGATCTTCCCAGACCAGGGGTCAAACCCGTGTCCCCTGCATTGGCAGGCGGATTCTTAACCACTGCGCCACCAGGGAAGTCCAAAATCTATTTTCTAAAATAGATTATAAAAAGATAACCTCTAGAGAATCCATACCTCATCATATAAATACATTTTAAATTATTAATTGGAATAGAATTTCCCAGAAGTCAAACTTGCTTTATGGTTTGTAATGGAAGTTCTGAAAAACTTGAGACCAAAATAACTAGGAACAATTTTCCTCTCCCTAAAAGGAACAGGAACAGAATAGAATAGCTCAGTTCACAGATGAAAATATCATTGTGTTCTCACAGTGATCCATTCACTGCTGCTTGCAAGCAAATCCTCTAGAGAGTGAAACAAGCCAACAGCTCAATGTTCCCAACCTCTCCCCTCTGAACAGGGACCTTGGGTTTATATGCTAAAAAAGAAAAAAGAAGAAAGAAGTAAGAAATTTTAGAAAAAGGAAAAAAAGAGCCAATTCCTATGGGGCACACATGTAGCTCAGAAAATGGTATAAGGTCTAAAGGTCACCAATATATTAGACTCTGTGTTTTCCATTAGTTTGCATGGCCCCAGCTCTAGCATGAAACACTGCATTTACAGACAGCTGTATCATAAGTTGCTTCCCTTACTCCCGCAACCATTATTTTGGGCTTTGCCACTACCTATACCCCTCCTTCCTTTACTCCTTCCTTCTTCTTTTTTTTTTTTTTTTTTTTTTTTTTGCGGTACGCGGGCCTCTCACTGCTGTGGCCTCTCCCGTTGTGGAGCACAGGCTCCGGACGCGCAGGCTCAGCGGCCATGGCTCACAGGCCTAGCCGCTCTGCGGCATGTGGGATCTTCCCGGACCGGGGCACGAACCCGTGTCCCCTGCATCGGCAGGCGGACTCTCAACCACTGCGCCACCAGGGAAGCCCCCACTCCTTCCTTCTTTTCCTCCCTAGAATTTTCTTTTCAAAGAGATGAAGATGTGTCTGTGGGAAGAAAGCACTTGCAAAATTTAATTCCCAGACATCGTCCAGTGTGAGGCTCCAGTCCAAGCCCCTAGTCAAGGGCTGCTGTCGAGTTTACCTCACTGTCTCTTTGGCCTGCTCCCAAGATCTGTCACAACCAACTGGTTCCCAGCTCCTACCTCCCTAGTACCTTCCTCAGTTGAAACCACTGACTCTTCCTTGTTGTTCTAACACAATCTGAACTGAAGGCAGGAGATACTCAGGCTGTAACAGACCAACATTTAGGCTTGGCGCGAAAGCACATTTACCTTTTGTCTTGTCCTAATATCTTGATTCCCGTAAGTGGATCCTTACCTTGTCCTCAAGCAACAATCCCCTGTGATCTTTCTAACTGGGCTTCTGCATAGCTTCCTCATCTCATCCTAGCATGTACACTGATTAGAACTGTGCCAGCCCGATCACCTAAGGCAACCAGGAGCAAATTGTCTGACACAGTCAGGCTTCTGGGCCCAATGCAAGGAAGGAGACTGCCCACCAGAGCAACTTTGGAGTCTTAGCAAAGGAAAAGATAGAACTATTGTAGGATTTGGGGAAAGGATGGAACTGAGGTGATATTTAAATGAAGCAATGTTTGAGAGGCTCAAAGCAAGGCTGGGCTGTGGCTGAAGGAGTCAACGTCAGGTTTGGACTGTGAAGTAGACCCAGGCTCCTGTGTCCTTGGGAAGTGCAAAGTAAAGTTGAGATGGATGTGGACTGTTGGATCTGAATCTCTGCCCCTGGGTTGTAAATTGAGACGGAGTCCTTGTGTCAAAGTGCCTCAGACCCTCCAGACAAGAGTTGGGTGTTTTATTTTTACTGATATAATTTTAAAAAGCAAAGTCTCTGCTCATCTTTGATTTTAGAGAATAAAATTTCTCAGTGATTAATAAAGCAGGAGTCATTCAAAGTAGGGGGTTGTCATGACACTTTATAGATTCAGTGTCCTTGAGAGAGATGTTATTTTCTGTTAACACTTGCAGCTGGCTTTATTTCTGTCTGTTTTTCCAGTCTGACAAATGGTGGGTAGATTTCTGCTTTCTCAGTCCAAGCTAATTTTTGCTTTCTCAGGAGATATGTTTCTGCTAAAACCAAAAGTCTGATTGCCTTGCTAGTCCTTTTCCTGAATCCTGGCAGAACTTCTAGATGCCTGCCTGTTCTTTAAATATTGCCCATTCTAGATCCCCACCTGGTGGACTTTGCGTCACTCCTGGGATTTATTTCTTTTTCTCTGCTTACTCTCTGTACCCTGAACATTTGTGCTGTGTAAGCTGGTCCGTCAAATGGGCCATGTGATTCACCAGATCCAATGGTGTTTGAAGCGGCGGTGGCAGAGAGGATGCTGTTCGGAGCCTTTGGCAGGTCCCTACAGGTGAATTGCAGCATAGGTCTTTAGGGTTATGGAGCAAGGTCATCTTCAGATGCCATCATCTGAAGATAACTACCTTCCTTTTTTTTTTTATTTTTTATTTTTTTTGCGGTACGCGGGCCTCTCAATGTTGTGGCCTCTCCCATTGCGGAGCACAGGCTCCGGACGTGCAGGCTCAGCGGCCATGGCTCACAGGCCCAGCCGCTCCGCGGCATGTGGGATCTTCCCGGACCAGGGCACGAACCCGTGTTCCCCGCATCGGCAGGTGGACTCTCAACCACTGCGCCACCAGGGAAGCCCACTACCTTCCTTTTGAGAGAGAGCCCTTGGCCTGCTACTGGGCCTTTGTAGACATTGAACAACTTACCATGTGACCTGAGCATCCCATTATCAACTGGGTGTTAACTGACCCATGAAGCTCTAGAGTTAGGCATGTACAGCAACTCTCCATCCTCAAGTGGTAGTGGTGTATACAGGACTGGGCCTGAGCCCTGAAGGCACAAGTAAATTACATGAAGAAGTGGCCCAAATGTCCGTGGCCCCTACTCCCGCTACCCCGCCTTCTCTCTCCCAGCCTGTGCCTATGACCTCATGGGGCATTCCCTATGACCAGCTGACAGAGGAAAAGGAGACTCAGGCCTGGTTAACAGATGGTTCTACAGAATATGCAAGCACCACCTCAAAGTGGGCAGCTGCACTACAGCTTCTTCCCGGGATATCCCTTAAAAAGAGTGGTGAAAACAAACCTCCCAGTGGGCAGGACTTTGGGCACTGCCCCTGTTTGTTCACTCTGCTTAGAAGGAGAAAAGGGTAGGTGTGCAACTATATCCTGGTTCATGGGCTGTGGCCGTGGTCTGACTGGATGACCAGGGGCTTGGAAGGAACATGACTGGAAAATTGGTGATGCAGAGATTTGAGGAGGAAGTATGTTGATAGATCTCTCTGAGTGGGCAAAACCATGAAGATATTTGTGTCCTATGTAAATGCGCACCAAAGGGTGATGTCGGCAGAAGAGGATTATGGCAATCAGTAGGATAGGATGTCATGTTCTGTGGACACCAGTCAGCCTCTTTCCCCAGACCCCTGTCATTGCCCAATGTGTTCATGAGCAAAGTGGCCATGGTGGCAGGGATGGACGTTATGCATGGGCTCAGCAACACGGACGTCCTCTCACCAAGACCAGCCTGGCCGTGGCCACTGTTGAGTGCCCAATCTGCCAGCAGCTGATTCTAACGCTGAGCCCTCATATGACATCATTCCCCAGGGTGAACAGCCAGCTACCTGGTGCAGACTGATCAATTGGACTGCTTCCATCATGGAAGGGGTAGTATTTTGTTCTTACTGGAATAGACACTTACTCTAGATATTGATTTTCCTTCTCTGCATGCAATGCTTATGCCAAAACCACCATCCACGGATTTAAGGAATACCTTGTCCACTGTCATGATTTTCCACACAGCACTGCTTCTGATCAAGGAACTCAAATCATAGCAAAAGAAGTGCTACAGTGGTTCCATGCTCATGGAATTCACTTGTCTTACTATGTTCCTCACCGTCCTGAAGTAGCTGGCTTGAGAGAATGGTGGAAAGACCTTTTGAAGACTCAGTTACAAAGCCAGCTAGGCGGTAATACTTTTCGGGGCTGGGGTAAGGTTCTACAGAAAGCTGCGTATGCTCTGAGTCAGCGTCCAATATATGGTGCAAATCATATTTATATGATAGGCAGGATTCATGAGTCTAGTGATCAAGGGGTAGACATTGTAGTGGTACCACTCACTGTTAACCCTAGTGACCCACTAGCCACATTTTTGCTTTTTGTTTCTGTGACTTTATGCTTTGCTGACCTAGAGATTTTAGTTCCGGAGGGGGCAATGCTTCCACCTGGAGACTCAACAATGATTCCACTGAACCGGAGGTTAATACTGGCACCTGGCCACTTGGAGTTCCTCATGCCTCTGAAACAACAGGTAAAGAATAGAGTTACAGTGTTGGCTGGGGTGACGGATCATGATGACTGAGGGGAGATTGAATTATTATTCCACAGTGGAGGTAAGGAAACATATGTCTGGAATGCAGGAGATCTGTGAGGGTGTCTCAGTATTACCATGCCTTGTGATGAAGGTAAATGGAAAACTACAACCACCCGATCCAGGCAGGATTACAAATGGCCCAGACCCTTCAGGAATGAAGATTTGTGTAACTCCACCAGGTAAGAACCATGACCAGCTGAGGTGCTTGCTGGGGGCAGAAGACTTAGAATGGGTAGTAGATGAAGATAGTTACAAATATCAACTATGACCCCATGACCAGTTACAGAAATAAGGACTGAAACTGTCCTGAGCGTTTCCTCCTTATTTTGCTATGAATACATTTGTGTGTGAATATATATGTGTGTATATCTATCTCAGATATCTTTGTCTTATTTCCTCTCTTATTCCCTTATCATGTAACAGAAGAAAATGTATTGACTTTATATCAGTATTTAAGTATTGTTAACTTTCATGCAATCAGTAGGATAGGATGATGTGATCATGTGCCTATGCCTATATCATGTGCCTATGCCTATATCTACATCTATATCTCTTATATAGCTTTACATATCCTATTGGTTCTGTTTCTCTGGTGAACCCTGACTAATACAATCGGTGGCGAGGAGGGAATTCTGAGTCAGATGAACCACTGATTAGAAGCAGAATGTATTGAGGGGTAGAAGGAACAGATGAGGATGCCAGAAGCATAGGATTCATAGAGAAATTACAAAAAAGAAGATGAGATGGAGAGATAAGAAAGATGTATGGTTGACCCTTGAACAAACATGGGTTTGAACTGCATACGCAGATTTTTTTCAATAAACATCTGCTATAGTATTACATTATCCCTAGTTGGTTAAATCTGCAGATACAAAACCCAAGATACAGAGGAACAAAGGATATGCATGGCTGACTATAGGCTGATTTTCGACAGTGCAGGGGTCAGCGCCCCTAAGCCCACACTGTTCAGCTGTAATGTACGGCACTGCTGGTTGCTTCATTTCAACTGTTCTTTTTTTAACCTAAAAAAAAGCAATTGCAAATGGTTCAATCTAAGCTGTAGTAAATAGGAAGTTGGACAAAGCTATTTATTCCTTTAAATTATGCAAATAAAGAAGAAATACTATCTTTTACAAAGTGTCTTATAGGGGTCTGTCTAGCCCTAAATATATTAACAGATAATAAAAAGTGAAGTTATTGGGAGCAGCTAAAGAACGAAGAGAGAAGAAAATTGAAGAGTAGAAAACTAAAATCCAAAATTAGTTTACTGAAATAGGATTAGGAAATATACTAAAACAGGCACATAGATCACAACTGATATTTATGCATGTAATTTTATGTGTTCAGGAAAGGAAGTAGACTAATAGATATTCTTTATTTTTTAACATCTTTATTTGAGTATAATTGCTTTACAATGGTGTGTTAGTTTCTGCTTTATGACAAAGTGAATCAGATATACATGTATCCCCATATCTCTTCCCTCTGGGTCTCCCTCCCTCCCACCCTCCCAATCTCACCCCTCTAGGTGGTCACAAAGCACCGAGCTGATCTCCCTGTGCTATGCGGCTGCTTCCCACTAGCTATCTATTTTACATTTGGTAGTGTATATAAGTCCATGCCACTCTCACACTTGGTCCCAGCCTACCCTTCCCTCTCCCCATATCTTCAAGTCCATTCTCTAGTAGTTCTGCGTCTTTATTCCTGTCCTGCCCCTAGGTTCTTCATGACTTTTTAAATTTTTCTTAGATTCCATATATATGTGTTAGCAAGTACTTGTTTTTCTCTTTCTGACTTACTTCACTCTGTATGATGGTCCCTAGGCCCATCCACCTCACTAAAATAACTCAATTTCATTTCTTTAAGTGGCTGAGTAATATTGCATTGTATATATGTGCCACATCTTCTTTATCCATTCATCTGTCAATAGACATTTAGGTTGATTCCATGTCCTAGCTATTGTAAATAGCGCTGCAATGAACACTGGGGTGCATGCGTCGTTTTGAATTATGGTTTTCTCAGGGTATACGCCCAGTACTGGGATTGCTGGGTCATATGGTAGTTCTATTTTTAGTTTTTTAAGGAACCTCCATACTGTTCTCCATAGTGGCTGTATCAATTTACTTTCCCATCAACAGTGCAAGAGTGTTCCCTTTTCTCCACACCCTCTCCAGCATTTATTGTTTCTAGATTTTTTGATGATGCCGATTCTGACTGGTGTGAGGTGATACCTCATTGTAGTCTTGATTTGCATTTCTCTAATGATTAGTGATGTTAAGCATCCTTTCATGTGTTTGTTGGCAGTCTGTATATCTTCTTTGGAGAAATGTCTATTTAGGTCTTCTGCCCATTTCTGGATTGGGTTGTTTGTTTTTTTGATATTGAGGTGCATGAGCTGCTTGTATATTTTGGAGATGAATCCTTTGTCAGTTGCTTCATTTGCAAATGTTTTCTCCCATTCTGAGGGTTGTCTTTTTGTCTTGTTTATAGTTTCCTTTGCTTTGCAAAAGCTTTGAAGTTTCATTAGGTTCCATTTGTTTATTTTTGTTTCCATTTCTCTAGGAGGTGGGTCAAAAAGTATCTTGCTGTGGTTTATGTCATAGAGTGTTCTGCCTATGTTTTCCTCTAAGAGTTTGATAGTGTCTGGCCTTACATTTAGGTCTTTAATCCATTTTGAGTTTATTTTTGTGTATGGTGTTAGGGAGTGTTCTAATTTCATTCTTTTACATGTAGCTGTTCAGTTTTCCCAGCACCACTAATTGAAGAGGCTGTCTTTTCTCCATTGTATATTCTTCATTCCTTTATCAAAAATAAGGTGACCATCAGTGTCTTATAATTTTCTGCATACAGGTCTTTTGTCTCCTTAGGTAGGTTTATTCCTAAATATTTTATTCTTTTTGTTGCAGTGGTAAATGGGAGTGTTTTCTTAATTTCACTTTCAGATTTTTCATCATTAGTGTATAGGAATGCCAGAGATTTCAGTGCATTAATTTTGTATCCTGCTACTTTACCAAATTCATTGATTAGCTCTAGTAGTTTTCTGGTAGCATCTTTAGATTCTCTATATATAGTATCATGTCATCTGCAAACAGTGACAGCTTTACTTCTTCTTTTCCGATTTGTATTCCTTTTATTTCTTTTTCTTCTCTGATTGCTGTGGTTAAAACTTCCAAACTTATGTTGAATAATAGTGGTGAGAGTGGGCAACCTTGTCTTGTTCCTGATTTTGGTGGAAATGCTTTCAGCTTTTCACCATTGAGGACGATGTTGGCTGTGGGTTTGTCATACATGACCTTTATTATGTTGAGGAAAGTTCCCTCTCTGCCTACTTTCTAGAGGGTTTTTATCATAAATGGGTGTTGAATTTTGTTGAAAGCTTTCTCTGCATCTATTGAGATGATCATATGGTTTTTCTCCTTCCGTTTGTTAATATGCTGTATCATATTGATTGATTTGCGTATATTGAAGAATGCTTGCATTCCTGGGATAAACCCCACTTGATCATGGTGTATGATCCTTTTAATGTGCTGTTGGATTCTGTTTGCTAGTATTTTGTTGAGGATTTTTGCATCTATGTTCATCAGTGATATTGGCCTGTAGTTTTCTTTTTTTTGTGACATCTTTGTCTGGTTTTGGTATCAGGGTGATGGTGGCCTCGTAGAATGAGTTTGGGAGTGTTCCTCCCTCTGCTATATTTTGGAAGAGTTTGAGAAGGATAGGTGTTAGCTCTTATCTAAGTGTTTGATAGAATTTTCCTGTGAAGTCATCTGGTCCTGGACTTTTGTTTGTTGGAAGATTTTTAATCACAGTTTCAATTTCAGTGCTTCTGATTTGTCTGTTTATATTTTCTATTTCTTCCTGGTTCCATCTCAGAATGTTGTGGTTTTGTAAGAATTTGTGCATTTCTTTCACGTTGTCCATTGTATTGGCATATAGCTGCTTGTAGTAATCTCTCATGATCCTTTGTATTTCTACAGTGTCAGTTGTTACTTCTTTTTCATTTCTAATTCTGTTGATTTGAGTCTTCTCTCTTTTTTTCTTGATGAGTCTGGCTAATGGTTTATCAATGTTGTTTATCTTCTCAAAGAACCAGCTTTTAGTTTTATTGATCTTTGCTATTTTTTCCTTCGTTTCTTTTTCATTTAATTCTGATCTGATCTTTATGATTTCTTTCCTTCTGCTAAATTTGGGGTTTTTTTTTTTTTGTTGTTCTTCTTTCACTAATTGCTTTAGGTGTAAGGTTAGGTTCTTTATTTGAGATTTTTCTTGTTTCTTGAGGTAAGATTGTATTGCTATAAACTTCCCTCTTAAAACTGCTTTTACTGCATCCCATAGGTTTTGGGTCTTCATGCTTTCATTGTCATTTGTTTCTAGGTTTCTTTTTATTTCCTCTTTGATTTCTTCATTGATCTCCTGGTTATTTATTAGCGAATTGTTTAGCCTCCATGTGTTTGTATTTTTTACACAGTTTTTCATGTAATTGATATCTGGTTTCATAGAGTTGTGGTCAGAAAAGGTACTTGATATGATTTCAATTTTCTTAAATTTACCAAGGATTGATTTGTGACCCAAGATGTGATCTATCTTGGAGAATGTTCCATGAACACTTGAGAAGAAAGTGTATTCTGTTGTTTTTGGATGGAATGCCCTGTAAATATCAATTAACTCCATTTTGTTTAAGGTATCATTTAAAGCTTGTGTTTCCTTATTTATTTTCATTTTGGGTGATCTGTCCATTGGTGAAAGTGGGGTGTTAAAGTCCCTTACTATGATTGCATTATTTTCAATTTCCCCTTTTATGGCTGTTAACATTTGCCTTATGTATTGAGATGCTCCTATGTTGGGTGCATAAATATTTACAATTGTTATATCTTCTTCTTGGATTGATCCCTCGATCATTATGTAATATCCTTTTTTGTCTGTTGTAATAGTCTTTATTTTAAAGTCTATTTTGTCTGATATGAGAATTGCTACTCCAGCTTTCTTATGACTTCTATTTGCATGGAGTATCTTTTTCCATCCCCTTACCTTCAATCTGTATGTGTCCCTGGGTCTGAAGTGGGTCGCTTGTAGAGAGCATATATATGGGTCTTGTTTTTGTATCCATTCAGCCAGTCTATCTCTTTTGGTTGGAGCATTTAATCCATTTATGTTTAAGGTAATTATCGTTATGTATGCTCCTATTACCATTTTCTTAATTGTTCTGGACTTGTTTTTGTAGGTCTTTTCCTTCTCTTGTGTTTCCTGTCTAGAGAAGTTCCTTTAGCATTTGTTGTAAAGCTGGTTTGGTGGTACTGAATTGTCTTAGCTTTTGCTTATCTGTAAAGGTTTTAATTTCTCCGTCAAATCTGGATGAGATCTTTGCTGGGTAGAGTAATCTTGGTTGTAATTTTTTCCCTTTCATCACTTTAAATATGTCCTGTCACTCCCTTCTGGCTTGCAGAGTTTATGCTGAAAGATCAACTGTTAATCTTATGGGGATTCCCTTGTACGTTATTTGTTGTTTTTCCATTGCTGCTTTTAATATTTTTTTCTTTGTATTTAATTTTTGATAGCTTGATTAATATGTGTCTTGGCATGTTTCTCCTTGGACTTATCCACTGTGGGACTCTCTGCACTTCCTGGACTTAATTGAGTATTTCCTTTCCCGTATTAGGGAAGTTTTCAAATATAATCTCTTCAAATATTTTCTCAGTCTCTTTCTTTTTCTCTTCTTCTTCTGGGAACCCTATAATTTGAATGTTGGTGTGTTTAATGTTGTCCCAGAGGTCTCTGAGACTGTCCTCAATTCTTTTCATTCTTCTTTCTTTATTCTGCTCTGTGGTAGTTATTTCCACTATTTTAACTTCCAGGCCACTTATCCGTTCTTCTGCCTTGGTTATTCTGCTACTGATTCTTTCTAGAGAATTTTTAACTTCATTTATTGTGTTGTACATCATTGTTTGCTCCTTAGTTCTCCTTGTTAAACATTTCTTGTATTTTCTCCATTTTATTTCCAAGATTTTGGATCATCTTTTCTCTCATTACTGTGATTTCTTTTCCAGGTAGACTGCCTATTTCCTCTTCATTTGTTTGGTTTGGTGGGTTTTTACCTTGCTCCTTCATCTGCCGTGTGTTTCTCTGTCTTTTCATTTTGCTTCACTTACTGTGCTTGGGGTCTCCTCTTTGCAGCCTGCAGGTTTGTAGTTCTCATTGTTTTTGGTGACTGCCCCCAGTGGCTAAGGTTGGTTCAGTGGTTTGTGTAGGCTTCCTGGTGGAGGGGACTGGTGCCTGTGTTCTGGTGGATGAGGCTGGATCTTGTCCTTCTGGCGGGGAGCACCAAGTCCGGTGGTGTGTTTTGGGGTGACTGTGACGCTATTATGATTTTAGGCAGCCTGTCTGCTAATGGGTGGGTTTTTGTCCTTGTCTTGCTAGTTGTTTGGCATAGGGTGTCCAGCACTGTAGCTTGCTGGCTGTTGAGTGGAGCTGGGTCTTAGTATTGAGTTGGAGATCTCTGGGAGAGCTTTTGCCGTTTGATATTGCATGGAGCCTGGAGGTCTCTGGTGGACCTATGTCCTGATCTTGGCTCTCCCACCTCAGAGCCTCAGGCCTGACACTCAGCCGGAGCACCAAGACCCTGTCAGCCACATGATTTGCTTTATAGAGCATGGGGGTGTGAAATTTTGTGGACATTTTAATCGTTTCGTTTTTGGAAGTCTGAGGTCTTCTGTCAGTGTTCAGTTGGTGTTCTGTAGGAATTGTTCCACATGTAGATGTATTTTTGATGTATTTGTAGGGAGGAAGGTGATCTCCACTTCTTACTCCTCTGCCATTTTGAAGGTCCGCCCCTCATTTCTTTTAAATTTAAAACATTTTCCTCCTTTTTTTTTTGCCTTCTAGTTCTCTTAAGGAATTATCTGTTGTGTTTATTCCTTCTTTTGTTCCTTTTAGTTTAGTCTTCATTTTCAAAATTTTTCTCTTCTTTCAAAATTTTCATGACTTTAATAATTTCTGAATTATTCTAATTTATATTGTTTTTCATCTACTGTGCCATTTTCATAATGTCTTTTTGCTATTTTTAAAATACAACGTCACAATTTTGATGTATTCTCAGCATGCTTTCATTGTCTATAAGGTTGTTTGTTTTCTGCTCTAATCTAAACTTCATAGCTTTTCACTGTTTTTATATGAAATTGGTTTTCCTCAACTTTTGGAAGGAGATATAGCTCAGGGTAGCTTTCACCCTCTTCTCTGGTTCTCATATTGTGTTAAAAAATATAGCAGCTTGCTTTCTAAGACTTGCTGCATCCATTTCCCTCTCCCACACTTATTTGTGCCTTCTCTACTTTACATATTCTGTGCAATTTTTATTCCACTCCCAGCAGTTTCTCCTCTACGTGGGTCTGTCCTGGAAGGCAGCTGTGGTGTCTGTTTTCAGAATTTTTAGGGGCCAGACTGCTCCAGATCCTTCAAATTTTATTATGTTCCCTTCGCACCTACCAGCAACGATTATTGACTATGTTGGTGTTTCCTGTTCGCATGTCCATCAGCTGTCCTGCTGCTTCTCTCTGCTTAGTCCTGCACAGATGATGTAGGAATTGTGGCAGTTGGTGGCTTGTCCTCAGCCACTTTGTTTGGAGTTTGTGGCTACAACCTGTCATGTAGTGTGGTGACCAATCTCTAAAATGGCCTCAACATTTCCTCTGCTCCCTATACATTCATTCTGCTCTTCACATCAAAAGATAGAGACGATTTCTCCTTCTGAATCTGAGATGGCCCTGTGGTTGATTTGGCCATTAGAATATGGAGACAGTGACATTCAGGCAGCTCTTGGACTCCAGCCACGATGTGAAAAGGCCAAGCCACAAGGAGAGGCCATGGGAGGGAGAACTAAAGTGCTCAGAATAACCGTTCCAGCTCCCCAGAAACAACTATATGAGAGCGATATTGACTATTCTGTTTCATTGAGTCCCCAGAAGACTGCAGTCCTAGCTATGAGAGATAACAAAATAGTTGTTGTTTTAAGATATAAAGTAGTGAAATTTTTTTTTTTTTTTTTTTGCGGTATGCGGGCCTCTCACTGTCGTGGCCTCTCCCGTTGCGGAGCACAGGCTCCGGACGCGCAGGCTCAGCGGCCATGGCTCATGGGCCCAGCCGCTCCGCGGCATGTGGGATCTTCCATGACTGGGACACGAACCCGTGTCCCCTGCATCGGCAGGCGGACGCTCAACCACTGTGCCACCAGGGAAGCCCAGTGAAATGGTTTTTAAGGCAGCAATAGAACTAAAACATTTAGTTTTGTTGTACATGTTGTCCATGGTTTTCAGTTTTGTTATCTAGTTGCTCTGTCTGTTTTTATGTGGGAATTGGAGAGATCCTAAAACAACGTCCTGTAATACCCTTTGCCAAAACCTTCCCAGAATCCGCTCTGACATTAGATTATAAGTTTCTTCTAGGATAGACCTCAGTCAAGACCTATGAAACCAACAGGAAATGTAATTCAGAACCAGAACAGAACATAGGGAATTTACAGCTTCCGCCTATGAACTTTGGTCTGTTAATCAGCCCTGTATGAAAATAGACTCTCCTCTCCACATTTTCTGCCCCAACCGCATCGCAGTTCACAGTGAGAAAGTTAAAAACCCATGAGTTAGATGTTAGTTTCCTGGATAACGCCGGGCACCCCAATTCTCCAGAACCAGGTTGGTAGGAGCATCAATTAAAATTTCCAACAATCATAACTCTTTCAAAAAAAGTCAGAGTGAATCACGTGGGTACTGCAGGCAAGCTAATAGTCTGGCCCATTTAAAAGCCACTCATTCATTCATAAAACTGTTTATTGAGTGTTTATTATGACCCAGGCACCTAGATATTAGGACAATATACACCAGGAATTAAAGCAAACATCCCCACTCTTGAGGAAGTTAAATTCAGGTGGCTTCTGTTCTTTAAATATTTGTCCAGTGGTCTTTCTACTGTTACCTGAGCATGCTCCTTGGGAGTTGCCCACCTCATTTCCAACTCCCTACACAACTTTCAGCACACTCTCTGAAGAGTCCTGGTCAATACCATTTTATTCATTTCATTACTTTTTCAGGAATGGCAGAAAATCCCTTGGAAATTGGTTTCTCCAGATGCTGCCCAACTAGTCTTTCTTTTAATCCAATACTGATTTCAGAGTCACCAGCGTTAAAACCAAAATGTGGCAGGCAGTTGAGGGGAGTCATGAAGTGCTGGATTTAAATTATTTTCAATTAAAAATGAAAGTTACTTAGGGAGGTGCTTTAACATTTCCAATCACCACAGAATTCTGTAAGGGGCTACTTCGTTAGATTAGTAAGAATTTTGGACCTTTGTGTGTATAGGAGGGTAGGGAGATGAGAGGAAAAGGAGATGAGTAATGGAGGTTGCTAAAAGATGAAAAGGGCAAGAATGAAACCCATCTTCTCAACACCAACAATTTAGGCAAATCTAGTATTTTAGTAGGTTCTTCATGTGCAACCTGGAAATGTACATTAACAGGAAACTTTCTACCTACTCCTTGACTCTCCTTTTCCCATCCTTGTGTCTGCTGGGATCTGCAAGTGGGTGGAAGACATTGTCATTGTTTATAATGCTCATAAGCCTGCATGGATGTGAATGACATATATTTAGAAATCAAAATAAAGCTTTAGGAAGATCTTCAATTTAATTGAAACTAGTCTAGTCATTTGGGAACCACAAGAGCTTTTTAGGGAAAATCTGCTTCTGTAAGCTGGAGGAAGTGTGGGTGTACTGGAGTCCCGGTCACACCTTGTGATGTCAGTCACCCCCAGGCCGCAGCTGATTGGCTGGGAAGAGCCGAAGCAGAGTTTAAATTCCTGCACCATCAGAGAAGTGTTCAGAACGTCAACACAAGAGTGGCTTCATTGTCACAGATTTCCTCTGTGAGAACATCAGCCTGATTGTTGAGACATTTGGGGCCAAGTCTTTGTGAAACTGAAGAAGGTAAGACATTCTCATTGTTTAATTTTTTTTAATGACTTCGGCCGTGTTTTTTGGAAAATATTAAGTATGCCTACGTGTTGAGCAGCATTATGTCATGCAGAGAAAGATGGGGAGAGCTGTGCCTTGGGTAAAAACGATTCCATTTTGTTCCAGTTGTTTATGCCACAGTAAATAATGCCTTTAAAATGACAGGTTAAGTCAATAGAGACAGGTGCTCTTCTCAGTAATACTTTAATTAGATCTCTGCATGGTATTCTGAAAGGGAAATTTTACTAATTAGGAGGCAGATGGAAGGTCATTCTGAAGTTTTTCTTTAATTATCAAAACAAATACAGCTTTTACATTTAGATTTTATGGATATAGGTATGCTCATGGCCTACAAGATGTTATAAAAGAATGTAAACTAGACTGGCAGAACTTTCTAAATATGGTCCCTTAAGTTGAAAATCAGATAATGCTATTCATCCAATAGTATTCCTTTATGAACTGAGTAGCTGAAAGGAGATGCTAAGACTACTGAAACAAACCATGGCTGGGATAATTATACTGCTTTTCTATTGTCTGGCTGGGTCTTCATGTTAGCATGACGCCTTGCATACAGTCAGAGGTCAGTAAATGTTGAAGATAACTGTCTTTTAAAAAACCTTTCCTAGTGTAGAAGACTTAGGCGTATATATACCCCTGCCCACGTGTATTTTTATTTGCTGCATTTATTCCACTTCTTCATCTGTATCAGAAGTGTCTGTCTTCCACAGCAGAGTGGGAGCTGTGGTCATGCAATGCTTTCTGCATGACATCTAGAAGATCCCACGTGTAATAGCAACACTTCAGGCACTCCTCTTCTTCAAGAGCTATAAGTTCTGGTGAGCCATACTTTCTGTTTAACTGAGGGCCAAGTAGACTATGCTACTTCGATCTGGTTGGTTAAAATATTTAAATAAACAAACAATTTTCTATCGGGTATTAGTCCGCAAGAAATCCCCCAAATGGTGATGTGGACCAATGCGTCTCAGATGCCGTGTGTCCTCCCACATCTATCTTTAATTTGGGGACACCTAGGTGTTATTTTACTGTGGTTGAAAGCATATAACATGGGATTGATTATAACTGACCTCGAGACAATTACAATTGGAATGTTTGGAATTTTTTTTTTTTTTACATCTTTATTGGAGTATAATTGCTTTACAATGGTGTGTTAGTTTCTGCTTTATAACAAAGTGAACCAGCTATACATATACATATATCCCCATATCCCCTCCCTCTTGCATCTCCCTCCCTCCCACCCTCCCTATCCCACCCCTCCAGGTGGTCACAAAGCACCGAGCCGATCTCCCTGTGCTATGCGGCTGCTTCCCGCTAGCTACCTACCTTACGTTTGGTAGTGTATATATGTCCATGCCTCTCTCTCGCTTTGTCCCAGCTTACCCTTCCCCCTCCCCATATCCTCAAGGAAATTTTTATTGATTTATTTATTTGGTTTTCTGAATTCGTGATAGAATTCATGTCCTGGCCAAATTCCACTTTATTTTCGAAGAGTAATAAAGAAACAAATTCTAGCTAATGGAGGTTCTGGTTAGTTGGGTTCTGGGTAATTTTGCTTTTGTTTAGACAAGCATATTATCATTATCACACATTGTTGAATACTCAAGCACCTAGAACAGTGCCTGGCACACAGGATGTTCTCAACAGCTATTTATTGACTGCTAATAAATGGATACATTATTCATAAGTATTATTAAGGATGACAACATGAGGTCAAAAATAAGCAAACTAAGCATGATACATTGAACTTATGATTTTTCAAGTCTTTCATTTCCTTTCTTTAGCCTACCTCTTTCATCTTTGTTTACATAAAAGAAAATATATACTTTAAAAGTGAATATTGACTCTGAGGAAGGTCTGGAACAAGGTCTCTTACTTGAGAGCACAAAGAAGTTCTGGCTACACTTGAGGGTGGCCAGAGAGAGAAGGGACTGCAGTCCACTTCTCCAGACCCCAAGCAATCTGGATATTTCAATTCCGGGAGAACAACTCATAAAGGTTGAAAAGCTCTGATACACACACTACCTTCCATACAGGTGGAACTCAAATTGAGGTTGTTGATGTCCTTTTGTTACATGTTCTCATTGTAGCATGACAGCACGTGCGATGTAGAAATGACATTTACCAATCACTGAAGAAGAACGTAGGGTTCTGGTCTCATCTTTTAGGCTTGTAGCCATTTTGCTCATTTATGACTCAGAATAGGGCTACTGCGTATCTGCTTCTACTCTTTTTGGGGTGGTAGGTAAAACGCTTATGAAAGTTTGGAGCTCTCGTTTGGAATACACTTCACACAAGTATAATTATTCTTATCAAAAATACTAATTGAGAACCTAACACGTATAGTGCTTGAGCTCTGACTTTCTGTAATGCTTGATAGCAGACTCTATTCTATGGTTGGCAACACCGGCTCTCTCGGGACCTCAGGCTGTATTTTATTTTAGTTTGCCAGACTTCCACTTGGAAAATTATGACTTTGAGTCGGGGTGCTAAATGTTATTTCTAGAAGCACGAGCGAGTTACTGCATCTTCCTTATGTTTCATAATATTACACCCCTGAGAAACTGAGCACTGGAAGCACACACTTCCTTCATAAAACACACAACATTCATTGGTGTAGAGCACTTTTTTTGTTGTTATTTAGATAAGAGAGAAACAAAAGAAAATACAAGAGGAGAACAATATTTGTTGACTTCTTGGAACATTTGCTGGCTTTTAGAGCGCCATGAGATTATCACTCTATTCAAATTTCACTTTGAAAATGAAAATGGTGAGCCACCTCATGACCTATGAAGCCAAAACCGTCGGTACACAGTTATTTTGAGAGTGTCATATTTGGGAGAAACTTTCCTTTCCTTAAGCAATGAACCTGAGAACTTAAAAGAAAATGTTTTGATTACGGGAACTAAAGGGAAGTGTAGGGGAGGAAAAGTTTTCCTCTGTCCTCTTGGGGTCTCTGGCTGAGCCTAAGAATTAAACTGGCATAAGACAGAGGAACAGGAGAAAAGCATACACGTTTTGTTAAAATTTTTACATGTACGTGCGCACCTTCACAAGAGAATGAGGACGTGAAGAAGTGACCGAAGTGGAAGCTTTTACACCTTTTAGGCAAAGAAACAGTACATTTGTGAAGGATTGACAAGACACAGGGGCAGTAGATTGTGGAGAAGTAACCAGGAAGATCAGGTTAGTTTAACAAGATTTCTTTGCATGGACTTCCCTCAGCCTTGACTCCATCTCTGGTGATGAGAATGTCTTCCCTCCTCCTAAGAGAGGGAGGGCACATTTCACGTGGGAGATTTATCATCTCCCACTTCCGGGAAAAAGAAGGAAGATCAGAGCACCCTTCTTGCATCTGCAGTCTCTTGAGTGCCTTCAGCTCAAAATAATTTTTATGTCAAAGAGGCATATTTTGGGATGGGATATTCTGGTTCCCTTCAGAAGTAATATCTGTTTAATTAGGCTCGTTTTAGGGGCAGCTGAACATTTTCATATGTTTTCTCTGTTGATATTAGGGGAAAGATTTGAAAAAGAAATAAAAATAATATCAACACACAAGGACTGATATGAAGTATGCTAATTAGAATAAAGAAAATAACACAAAGAATAGCTGTGTTGACGAGGAATAACACTCAAGATAAAAGAGAGGCTCTATTGGACCATTTGAGCTTTATGAAGGTAGAAATGAGGAACCTTCTCAGTCTCCTTATCTTAGGATTTCTACTGTTTTCTTGAATAAATTTTAAAAATAAGATTAGGTGACTTCCTGAGCCCAATGTTTCAGTCATTATTCAGTGTATTCAGACATTATTGAGCAAGGTACTATTATTTCCTAGATCAGAGGTTAAAATCATTTGGAGCACCTTAAAAACAAACCCATGCTTGTTCCCACCCCCAGTGAACTGATTTATTACCCCGTGGTGGGTTTGTGCACTGGTATTGCTTTAAATCTCCCCAGGTGATACTGATATACAACCAAGGTTGGGGAT
The DNA here is from genome assembly GCF_951394435.1 of Stenella coeruleoalba. NCBI lineage: Eukaryota > Metazoa > Chordata > Mammalia > Artiodactyla > Delphinidae > Stenella > Stenella coeruleoalba. The sequence continues at coordinate 143,065,796 of NC_137149.1, read as the reverse complement.
CTCTGGCTTAGATCTTTTGTCACTGGCATAGTATATATTTAACATTTAAAGACACAAATCAGCAAAAGTGAGGTCTGAAATCAGCCAGCAGGATTTTCCGCAGAGTATACGGATGTCCATCTGACCAGTCTGTTAGGACAGCCCCAGGGTTTACGAGTGCAGGGCAAATTATTTTCCTTTTAAATCATTTCAATAACTTTTTACATTAGCATCTAGGACATCTATTTTTAGATATAGAACAAATTGTTTTCCAAACCACCAGTTCTTGAAGTGTGAAATGAAGCCACCCTCCAGGAAAATACAGTTTGATTTGGCAGGTTTCTCTCAGTGTGATTCACAAGTGTATCCCAAACCTCTAATCTTCTCTGAATCCTTCAGTATTGTGAATGACACTTTAAAAAATTAGCATAATCATGTATAATGCATGACTAAAAGTAGCACAGAGGATATTAAATGCTTTCTGGAGCTGTAATATGAAGCCTGCCATAGTGCATCCCTTGAAGATGAAGAAAAAATGCAAAACCAAGCTATTTTGTCTAGACGTTATTATGTGGTTATAAATGTGAATGAGGAGCCCTGTGTGTGTGTGTGAAGACAAATGCCCACCACCTATCAATGGTATCAATGGTATGAATGTTATCAATAAATGTAGTTTTTTGGTCGGAAGATATTTGCCAGTCCATTCTGCCACATTAGATAGCTCGTGGGAAGCAGCCGCATAGCACTGGGAGATCAGCTCGGTGCTTTGTGACCACCTAGAGGTGGTGGGATAGGGAAGGTGGGAGGGAGACGCAAGAGGGAGGGGATATGGGGATATATGTATAGCTGATTCACTTTGTTATAAAGCAGAAACTAACACACCACTGTAAAGCAATTATACTCCAATAAAGATGTTAAAAAGAAAAAAAGTGAATGGTCAGAAATTTCTCTATTGCTTTTTCTTAACTATTCCTCCATTTGTCATAGTTTATGTGTTAGTGAAGAAGTGTTTACAGAGCTCCTCATTGAAAAGTTTTCAATTTATCTCTTCGGAGTGAGGTTTTTTAAAAACAGCTTTATTGAGATATAATTCACACATCGTATACCTCACCCATTTGAAGTATACCGTTCAATGGTTTTTCATACATTCACAAGAGTTATTCCACCTTCACCAAAGTCAGCTTTAGAACATTTTCATTATGTTCAAAATTCACCCCTTAGTTGTCACCCCAACAGCTCGTCTCCTCCAGCCTGAGGCAAACACTTACTTTCTGTCTCTATAGATTTGCCTATTGTGGATTTTTCATATGAATGGAATCATACAATATGTGGTCTTTTGTGTCTGGCTTCTTTCATTCAGTATAATGTTTGCAAGGTTCCTCTACTTTGTAGCATGTATCAGCACTCCATTCCTTTTCATGGCTGAATAATATTCCACTGTATGGATAGAGTGCATTTTGTTTATCCATTCTTCAGTTGATGGACATTTGGATGAGTTTATTTTTTTTTTAATAGAAAGAAGGTGTTAAAAAGTTGAAGCTTCTATGTTTCTTGAGAGTGGAGAAAAGCATCTTCTGTCTTTCATCACAGGTAGAGGTGACACACCCAGCAATGAGGACCAGCATCCTGCTTATGTTCTTGTGGGGATTGTCCTGTGCTCTCCCAGTAAGTATCAGGGTAGGGATGCATGGAAAAAAAAACTGTTTATACCTAAAACTGCACAAATTGCATTGGCTATAAGCCAAAGTGGCTGTGTATGTTCCAGTCAGATGAAAATGTAGCTTCTTAGGAAGCTCTTTTCTTTAAAATATCATCCGAATAATTCCTTGTTCTGTTCACTTGCCGTTCGTATAGTTAGGCTGCTCATGTTTCTTCCTCGTAAGAGTGGTTCTCAAAGCGTCATCCCCCAGACCAGTAGCACCAACTAAGACCTTGTTAGAAATGTAAGTTCCTAGGTCCTCCATCAGACCTACTAAACCAGACTCTCCAGGGATAGGGCACAGCTATCTGTGTTTTAACAAGGCCTCCCGGTGATTCTGATGCGTGCTAAAATTTGACTAATATTCCTCCTAAGTATGTGAAGTGCTAATAGCTGCTGCTTTGGAAATTTCTGTGGGCCGACCACTTGTGCTGAATTTTCTAGGTAGCCAGGTATCAAAATACTGAATCTAAGAGTTCTGAAGAATGGAAGGTGAGTAGAAAAGATTTTTTTGAAATATTTTTATTTTAATATGTTATTAGTATAACCAAGATGGCTTCACTGCAAATGTTGAAACTACTACTGACTTAATGAACACATGAATAACCTAAGATATAGGGAGTAAGGGCTATAATTTCTAGTTCTTATAAGAAAATGTAGTTCATATAATGCTTCAACTCCAACTTAATAGCATAATTTGGTGAGGAAGCATTTTCTCCTTTAGCATTATTTTTGTGATTGGTCTTATAGTAGCGCAAGGGGATGGATGACAGTGAACCAAGATTGTCCTTGAAGGATTCGGGCTAGAAGTCTGTTTTATCAGATGTCTGGTAGGCAGGAGGTTAGGAGATCAAGTCCCGGAAGGTGAGAAGAGAAAGAAGAATGAGAGAATGCTAGGGTCTTCGGAATGATAGCTAATGTTTATTGAGTGTTGGCTCCGAATAACCCAATCGTTATTAACTCTCAGTAGTTCAACAACCACTGCCAGACACGGTTCTGTGCGTTTCGCATGTATTAACTTTCTCAATCTTCACAGCACCCCTAGTGAATTAGGTGTTGTATTTTCTGTGTTGAGACGCAGAGAGTAACCTAGTCTCTCCAGGTTATGTGGTTAATTACTGTTAGAGCCAGACTTTGAACCCAGGTCGCTCTGACTCCAGAATTCATATTCTTTGCTGGGGTGTTACATCCCTCGAAGGGGCCAGGTCTAGGAAGTCAGTAGATTTTCAAGATTGGAACTACAGTTGTCACTCCGTATCCGCAGGGCATTAGTTCCAGGACCCCCTCGGTTACCAAGATCCATGGATGCCCAAGACCCTTCTATAAAATGATGTAGTATTTGCATGTAACCTGCATACATCCTCATGTGTACTCCAAATCATCTCTATATTGCTTATAATACCTAATACAATGTAAATATTTGCTGGAGTGCAGCAAATACAAGTTTTGCCTTTTGGAAACTTCTGGAGCATTCTTTCTTTCTTTCTTTCTTCCTTTTCTCAAAAATATTTTTGATCTGAGCTTGGCTGGATCCGTGGTTGTGGAACCCATGGATATGAAGGGCTGACTCTAGGAGGAAGGGTTAAAATCTCAACCTAAATCAGAATGTTTTTTCATTACCTTGTTTCCTGCTGGCTTTTAGGTATGACACAGCTAGGGCACAATGATATTAGTGATGGCCAGATAATGTCAGAGGCCTGAGATGGGGTCCTGCCCCTGCTTGAGGCTGGAATAGATATTGCAGGATTTCTTACATGAACTTTCATCAGGAGTATCCTTAGGCTGGTTTATTTAAAAGCAGCTGCTGTGGATCCCTTCTTTCATTCAGCCTGAGTTCCCCAAACACACTGTGTTCTCAAGTCTAGCCTTGGCAGGAGAAAAATACCAATGTCTCACTCCCTTCCATTCCTAATTCCAGATGCTAAGTGACTGGGGTAGAGTCTGCCATGGTGCCTGCTGCGTGTCACAGGGCAAAGACTTTAAGTGATGATAGGTCCTTCCTCTAGGAGCTATCCCAGCCCAGCATTGCTGAGAGGCTTGTTGAAGACATGCTGACAGCAGCTACTCTCTGCTCCACTGGGTCTTCATACCCATTGCTCAGTGGCTTTGAGCCACATGGGATTTGGGATTTGGTCATGTTCAAGGCGAGGGGGAGAGTAGATGGGGAGAGGGCACCAGAGGTGGCACAGGCATTCTTAGAGTTCTCATCAGATTAAAGAAAGTGAAATAAATCAGAACTATGACTAAGTTTCAGATTTAGCATGTGTTATTTTGGTGATCTTACGTGACTCAAGAAAGGTTTAATGGCTTTTTCAATTCAGTTTTGTCCGCTATTGAATTTTATAAAGTAGATGTTCTCAAAATGGATCACTTCTTCAGCTTATATCCTATTGAATACTTTTCAAGATGCTTCCATAGGCATTAGCCAATTTCATCCTCACAGCAACCATGTACAATAAGCGCAGTGGTGGTTAATATTCTTAATTTACAAATAAGAAACGGACATCAGATAGGTGAAGTGAATTGTGCAAATTCACGTAGAGTGACCAACCATCGCAGTTTACCTGAGACTAGATGTTTCCTGGAACACATGAATTTCAGCGCTAGCATCAAGACAGTTTTCAGGGCTAAAATCCAAGCCAAGGAGCTAACTGAGACTTAAATCGGGGTTTGTGAGTTCCAGCGCTGTTTCTCCTCTCTTACATTTCCTCTAGGTTGTATATTTTTCTTCAAAGAAATTCTATTTTTGTCTAAGTGTTGGAAATACAAAAATCTTCTAGGTTTTTTATATCACAAGGTCTTTTCAGGCCACTGGTCATCTGACATTCATTGTTTAGCCATTTCATTATAAAATAGCATTAATGTTCATGTGAATACAAAATAGATATCAATATACTAAAAAAACCTAAAATTATCCTACATGTTTTCAATGATATGATCCATCTGTGAAAGAGTAACTTGTCCTCCTTCCTTTTTTACAGGGTCTTTTGGCTCAGACACCAACACCACCTTTGGTAACTATCTCACTGATTTTTTGTCATAAACATCTCATGAAGTCACTTTCACACTCTTATCATCATCTCAGGCCGTTTGGAAAGTAGTAAATCCAAACCACAAGCGATGGATGTGTGTCCTATTTTTATCTTTATTCATCAATTACGAACATGAAAAATAAACATTTCTTTTTCTTTTTAGGAGAGAAGTGAGTCATCAGAAGAAAGTAAAGTTAGCTCAAAGGAACAGGTAATTAAACAAACCTTTCTTAACTTTCCAGGCTACTTAGGAATCAAAGGAAATGATGTTATATTAAATTACCTAGTGACCATTCTAAATATAATATTTTCTAACCTTTGGTTATGCTGGCTAAATCGCCCCAGAAAATAGGAAGGGAAAAATGAGTGGGAGAATTCAGAGGTAGACATGCCCTTCATTCCATATTTATCACTGGGGCCAGATGATAGACATGTGGCCCTAAATGTCCCTCTAGTTAAAGAGAACACACACACACACACACACGCACACACACACACACACACACACGGTCATAGACTCTGGAAGACGAGGAATAGCTCACTCATAAATCTCAAATGTTGGTTTCACAATTGGAGCAGTTCAGATCGGGCAAAGAGTTCTGGTTAATGTGAGATGCCTGCTGGGCCTGGAGACCACCTCTGGGCCCGGAATCCCGTTGGAGGAGAGAATAGGAGAGCCCTGAGGAACCTTTAAGGAGACAGCTGCTTTAGTAATGACATCTTTAAAATAGTCTCATCTGTGGCCCTGGGAGAGAGAAAAGCTGACTTAGCTTATATCACTTCAATAGAAAACTTGGTAGCTTCCTTCTTCTTATCCTCTTTCCCGTCCCCACCTTCCCTCTCCCTTCCCCACTCTTCTGTCCTAGCATTTTGACCAATCTCAACCCCCAGGGGCTCCAGACATTCTAGGAACCAGGTTTCTCCCTGAAACTTTGACCCATGTTGCATTCTATACTCAATCAGTTGGAAAATGAATTTAGGCTTTTTACCACTATTTACTAAAGATTGTCAGAGGAACATTTTACAGATTTATAAGTGTAGAATTGGGAAAATGCTCTTTTCTGGGGACGTTGTGATGTATTGCCTCAGTGTTCTCTGGGTTCTCAGAGGATGATAGCGCCTTGGGAGGGGTACAGTATGTGCCTGTCGAGGTTAGGAAAACTAAATAGATGCTCAGTTCCAATGGATCAGTGTACACCCTAGTGATAGGAAGAGGTGTCACCGCCCGGTAGTACTGACTGGAAACTCAGACATTGATGAGTAGGGACATGTGGGAAAAAAAAAAAAGTTGGCAAGAATGTTCTGTCATAGGATATGGTAGAGAGAGCAGATTTTTCCAGAGCATGATGAATGAAGATTCACTATCCTTCCTTATCTGAGTAGAGCATCCAATGGCTTTACTTCTGGGGATCACCTCTCTGAGCTCACACTTGGAACTAAGCTGCCTTGGTGGTCACACTAGCTACAGTTCTTCAGCTAAGCCTTCCACAGGCAACTCTGTGCCTGTGCAAATGAGTTACAAACATGGTTTTGGTGAGATTTATACCTTACTACAATATTATACTTTCATTTTAGCTAAAGGTTTCATCTGCCTGCCCTAATACATTTTTCCCCCCAGAGTTGATTAGAAAAAAAAACTTGAGTCATTTTAAAAATCACCCAATATTTTAAAAAACTGTGTTTTAAACCAAACAACTTGGTGAGTGAGTATTATAAACCAATTCTTTTTTTTTTTTTTTTTTTTTTTTTTTTTTTTTTTTGCGGTACGCGGGCCTCTCACTGTTGTGGCCTCTCCCGTTGTGGAGCACAGGCTCCGGAGGCGCAGGCCCAGCGGCCATGGCTCAGGGGCCCAGCCGCTCTGCGGCATGTGGGATCTTCCCGGACCGGGGCACGAACCCGTGTCCCCTGCATTGGCAGGCGGACTCTCCACCACTGCGCCACCAGGGAAGCCCAACCAATTCTTTAATTTACAAAAAATTCTCTGAAAGTATCCTTTAAGGACTCACACTTAAATATTGAGTTCCATAAATGTGATTTCTATAAAACTTTTTGAGCAAATGTTTGCAGCATTAAGTGAACTGTGCCTATGTAAAATGGAACGACTTGACTTTCAACTGTTCTTCCTTCCTTTTTAACCCCTGGTTGAAACATTATTGAGCTGTAAAATTGGCTCAATGGCTCTGATGAGGGACATAGGAAGAAGAAAGCAAACAGAGCCTAGATGGGCATTAAATAACACCCTTGAGAGCAGCTCCTGGGGTACTAACCATGTCTGTTAACCCCAAACTCCAGGTAAATGAAGACCCCAGTGACAGCACTGAATCAGAGGAGGGCCTGGGCCTTGATGATCCGCAGTACATTCACAGACCAGCTGGTGGCCTTTCTAGGAGCGGAGGAAAAGAAGGAGATGATAAAGATGATGATGAAGACGAGAGTGGAGATGACACCTCGGCGGATGATGACAATGGCCCAGGACCCGAAGAGAGGCGAGGAGGGAACTCCAGACTCGGAAGCGGTGAGGACCCCACTGACAGCACACAGTCCACGGAGGATGGTGTCCCACGGGGGGAAGACAGTGCTCAAGACACCACCAGTGAGAGCAGGGACTTTGCCAGTGAGGACGAGGGGCGCAGCAGGCCTGAGGGACGTGACTCCACTCCAGACAGCGAGAGTGCAGAGCAGTGGGTGGGAGGCGACAGTGAGGGAGTCGGTAGCCACGGGGACGGCTCTGAGTTTGACGACGAAGGAATGCAGAGTGAGGACCCCAACACCTTCAGGAGCGAGAGAAGCAATTCCAGAATAAGCAGGGCCAGCATCCAGTCAAAAGATTCGAAAGGGAGCAGTGGGCAAGCAAGGACTCAGGCTTCCGGTGAAAGCCCGGCAGTGGGGTATCCCAGTAGGAAATTTTTCAGAACGTCTCGTATCTCGGAGGAAGATGGCAGAGGTGAGCTTCATGATAGCAACACCATGGAAGAAAGCAAGAGTGACTCCCCAGAATACCCCGACTCCAAAGAAGCTGGTCTCAGCCCATCCAGGGAACACAGCGAGAGTGAATCTCAACAAGAGAGCGAGGAGGGTCAGTCCCCAGAAGACAGTCAGAGCGTCCAAGACCCCAGCAGCGAGTCCAGTGAAGAGGGTGACCTGCCTTCTCAAGAAAGCAGTAGCGAATCTCAGGAAGAGGTCGTGCGCGAGTCCAGGGGTGACAACCCCAATAACGTTACCAGTCACTCAGAAGATCAGGACTCCAGTGACTCCAGTGATGAGGACAGCTCGGATAAACCCTCCAGTTCAGAGAGCAGATCCACAGAGGGGCAAACCGACAGCGAATCCAGTGAGAGCCTCAGATCCTCGGAGGAAAGCCCGGAGTCCACCGAAGAGGAGAACAGCTCCAGCCAGGAGGACCCCTGGTCTCCCAGCGCCTCGTCAGAGAGCCAGAGCCGGGAAAGCCAGGAGGACAGCCCGTCTGAGGAGGAGCAGAGCAGCGATTCTCAGGACAGCAGCAGATCAAAAGAAGAGAGCAACTCAACTGAGAGCACATCAAGCAGCGAGGAAGACATCCAGTCCAGAAACACCGAGATAGAAAGCAGAAGACTGACAGTCGATGCTTATCACAACAAACCCATCGGAGATCAGGACGACAATGACTGCCAAGACGGCTACTAGCACGGGCGTGCCTGAGTGCCTCTCACAGACACGTGTCTTGGGGGTTGGAGACTAGGGAAATCATGAGAACTGTAATTTATTGATGTTTGTATCAGAAGAATAACCAGAGACCATTCCTTTATGAAAGGAAATACTGGACATTATACTTCTTTCTAGGATGTCACCAAACCATAGAGGTTTCAATAATGGGGAATTTCACTAGAATACCCTCAATGAGACCTGATGCCAGGAAAGATGTGCATTATAGCTTCACAGCTGAAATAGTTCCTAACTCATTAACCTAACACACAGTTACTGAGATTCTGTTAGGTACCAGGCACTGTGCCAGGTGCTGGGGATATCAAGAAGTTAAGACTTATTTCTTGCTCCTGAGGAGCTTATGGAGGGATAAATAAAGTGAAAGAGGGATACGTAGGACAGAAGCAAGAATTACGACTACCCAATGAGGTGAGTCCTATAACACAGGTGTGCACAGAACACATGGGAGCACAGAGCGGGGACCAACTTTGCCTTAGAGAATCGGAGAAGGCTTCACAGCAGAAAAGACACTGGACTTGGAGCATTGCATAGGATTTCTCCATTTAAGAAAAGACAGTTCTATTTATTCTTGGTACAGGCAATAGAAAATCCTGTATGAATAAATATTTAGTTTGTGAAAGCACTTTCAAATTATGGCATGGTGAGGTGTTTTGGATAAGCAAACTTTTTTTTCAATTAATTTATACTTTTCAATGTTTTTTGTGGTGCTCCAGTGAGCATCACCTCCCTGCCCACTGGTGATGATATGGAGGAATGGTTTGGGGAGAGTGGAAAAAGAAAATTCCTCTTTAAATAGACAACTTTCAGCTTACTTTTTTCTAAGACCAGTCTATGTGCAATGTTAGAAAAACTGTTCTCGGAGTCCTTTGCCTGGGTCGCACGTAGCAAAATTGTGTGTATAGAATTCAACTGATTTTTGCCAAATACCCTTTGAAATGTTACCTCAACATAAAATATTTGTTTTGTAATAAAGATAATAATATCCAGAAGAAGTATGTGCTTATTTTTTATAGTGATGTCAATTTTTAGGATATATTTATATGAAACAACTCTTCCTTTAACGCACTGCAAAATAGTCTATTAGCTTTCTCCCATTAAAACAAAAGATTTTCTTAAATTATTTCCTGAAAATTTAATTTTATTTATACTTCAGGCAGCATTTTGATAAAGTTACTTCACGTGTTGCTTATGGTATTTCACTAAATATACCTGCTATAGATAAGGTTAAAAAAAGGAAGCAAACTCTCAGCTTTTGTATAAGGCCATGTGGAAAGTTCACGGTGTTTGGGTTTAACATTAGTTCTTCCTGGTCTCTCTGACAGTCATAAGTGTAAACTCTGGAAACTACAGAGATACACGTTCCTCACAGTGTATTTCTTTGAAGGAAACTACCTCACCTCAGCACTTCCACTTTTCAAATGTGTTTTCACACACACTGCCACTAGAGCAAATCAAAATCCCCCTACAAATTCATTCAGAGAATCAAGAAAACTTCCTAACCTTCAGTCTGACCCTTCCTATCCTTCACATAGCTCTGTTCCCTCATAATGTCAAAGCTATGGTCTCTTGCGGAGATAAAATATATATAGTTCTCTAAGCCTCTCCCTTCAGATTTTAATTCAGTAGATCTGGAGTGAACCCCAAGTTCTGTATTTTAAAAAGGATCCCAGGAGATTCTGAAGTAGCCCATCTGCACACCTACATTTGGGTTCTCTGACTCTCTGGATTACTTACCTGGCTTTATTAACCTACAGATTCCTACCAACCTACAGCGTCTTCAGAGGAGAACTGCCCTTGCACAGACCTCCTGGTTGCTTGAGACATAGGTGACCAGGTTCCAGCCACTCCAATGGCCCGCCTCACCACAGGTGATGGTGTGGGATGAGCGCCCAACCCAAGGGAAGTCGGCCAGCAGCCTCAGAGGGGGCGTGTCGCAAAGGCTCTACCTGAACAATGATCGTGGCTTGGGGTCTAATCTGATTTTCCCTCTCTGTAAATTTGGATATTTAGGGAGAGAGATGTCAGAATGATCTGAACAAAAACAGACGGGAAAATACAGAGAAGCAGGAATAAGGAGAAAGCTTAAGTCCATTAATGGTGGAGCACAAAACTGAAAATGATTGAACTCCTGATGCTGCGGGGGGAGATCGTAACCCTCTTGCTCTCATGCTTGGATCCTGACTCTCCTATTGCCTGTCAGGCCTTCTTGGATGCCTGTGACATTCTTTCCTCTTAATTGCCACCTGTATCCTTACAATACACCCACCTTTCTGACACCTTTTCTCCTTGCCACCAAAAATCCTAATGAAATCAAACTCATGAACTTAGGTCATATAACCTCGGAACACTGGCTAACTTAACAGCTAAGTGGAGGAAGTACTGGACGACATAGGTGGACCTTGGAGAGTGAAAAAGAAAACAGGGGAGAAGCACATTCCAGGCCGAGGGAACAGAGGAGTAGATGTATGGAATTGTTTGTGGCGCATTAAGGTATGATGTTCAAAATCTGGTGTCACCAAAGCATTTGGAAGAGAGGAAGAGGGAAGGGAAGTGATAAGAGAAGAGACTGGAAAGGCAGATCGCGATCTAAAGTGAAGGCCTCTGAGTGCCAAATTAAGGAGAATAAACTTCATTTTTACAGAGTGCCTTTCTGGCACCAGGTTTTCTTGTATCATACATATCACAAACATCTTTCATGGATATTACAAACTTTCTACCCCTTAAAAAAAATATAAAAAATAAAGAAGAGCAAGTGAGGCCCAGAAAAGCTAAGTTAGTTATTCTAGTTTAAAATCCAAGAAAGGACAGAGCCTGCTTCCATTACAGTTTGATGATGAACCACTGAAAGTTTCAAGCAGTGGAGTAAGATTCATGAGTATACGATTATGGCCTTATCTGCTTGAAATATAAGTAAAGGAAATGCTATATTCTCTGCTTGTTCTCAGCATGGAAAGAACCCAAGAGCCTCTCAGTAATTTTCCAATGGCTTATTTTCCTAGACCTGCCCCTTTCAGTGGAGAAATGCATTCTTATTTCCCACAAAGTTTCCCATGTAGATCTATGTCACAGTGAAGATTACTACTGAAGATTTTGTACAAGGAAATATCATAGTGATGCTGGAGAAGCTAGCAATATTTTGTCCAAAAAAAGGAAGCTTATACTGAAGTCTTTAGGAAACATGGCTTCATATGCAGGAGAACTCATTCAGCCTGGAAGCCACTGATTCTACTACAAGGCATTAGACACTGTGGCTTGTACTACTGACCCCGCTGGTAATGACTCCAGAGGCTGCCGGTAACACTGGTACTATTACAATAACCCTGGTCCTGCTGATCCCAGCTGTCGCTGCTGCCAGAGACCCTTCTCCACGGACCCTGCTGGGTTATATCACTAGCTTTCCATTCCAAGTTTGTAGCAGATGCATAAACCTGTCAGAGCTTATACTAAGTGCCCATGCAATAGTTACAGGGGGCCCTAGAGAGAAAGTATCTTGCATTTTCAGTTTCAATATCACAAGGCGAATTTTGTCTCTCATCCAAACGTATAAGGAGGTAATATATGTAAGAAGGTGCTTCAGATGCTGCGTGAGCAAAAAGATTGAAAAACATCCCGCTGATGGGGAGAAGGTCCGTGTCCGTGCCAAAAGGAGGAGCGGCATTAATGTCATGAGAATGACCAAGTCAACCACCAAGGCTCTGGTTGTGATTCATGTTGCTGAAGATGGGCGAAGTAACACTAATACCAAGGGGAATGCGTGGACCACCAAGGAATTCTTTTTTTTTTTAATTAACAATAATTTTATTTGTTTACTTTCACCTATGCCAGCACACCAAGGAGTTCTTACAGGGAGCAAAGGAGCTTTGAAATACAAGGGAACGAACATCACAGAGCATCACTATGCCCCAGGTCCTGTGCTAGGTGTCCGCCTTGGGCCAGAGCTCCAGGAATTCCATTGGTGGGTCCCAGAGAGAGGGATGAGTGATTTCATCTAGACTTTCCCAGGCTTCTGTGGAAGACAGAATCAAGACACTCTGAAACTGGGCTTCATGGGGGAAGGTGTTTCTAACGCCCCTAAAATTATTTGCTAAATCGTTGATGTATTTGAGTAGAGGATCCACGATTTTCATCAGATTCTCAAAGGAGTCCATGACTAGGCTGCCAGAGTCTACTCAATTAAATAAAAGAAATAACACTGACAGTCATATAAGATCTGTCTGAACATCGTTCTGTGGAACTACCGTGTTCTGGAAAAGCCCAGGTCAGTGCTGAGGAACCGTGTTGAGGGGATTAGCATGATTCGTATTACATACATCACGTGCTGTGCATCCCTTGCATATCATAGCTAAAGCTTGTATAAAGGAAGATAGTGTATCATAAACTATCTTTCTGATCAAATGAATACAAATTCTAAACTTCTTAAATGTTGATATAGGACACACAATGAAAATAAATTTTCTCAAAGTAAACTTTTAAACCGTATAGTTCCTTTGCATTCCAAGTATATTTAGATTCTGGACTGGATGTAGATGGTGTAGAAATTGAGATGTACCCCCAATATCCATTTTCCTCTTCTTTGTATTAGTAATAAAAATCTTTGGTTTTCAGTTGGGCACGTGGCTGCCGAGATGGAGACGCCATTTCCCAAACTTCCTTGCAGCTGGGCACGCACACGTGGCTAAGTTCTAGCCAACAGCATGTGAGCAGAAGTGATGCGCTTGGCCTCTTTCCTTTCCTCTCCTCTCTCCCCATTGGCTAGAAATTGGCAACTTTAGAAATAGTTTCCTTTACCAAAAGGTACCCTCCTCCTCGTTGTTTCATGAGAGAGAAATAAACTTCAATATTGCTTAATCCACCGTATTTTGGAATTTCCACATTACAGCAGCTTAATCTACATTAATATATGTATATATTCAGAGACTATATAATTTAGAGTTCTCACCAGAAACACTGAGTTAGCTTTCCTTTATTTTATTTTACTTTTAAAAAGATCCATACTTTTGACCAGATTTAATAGCTTTATTTATTTATTTATTTTTTGGCAGCGTTGGGTCTTCCTTGCTGCACACGGGCTTTCTTTAGTTGCAGCCAGCGGGGGCTACTCTTCGTTGCGGTGCGCGGGCTTCTCACTGCGGTCGCTTCTCTTGTTGCGGAGCACAGGCTCCAGGCGCGCGGGCTTCAGTAGTTGTGGTGCGTGCGGACTCAGTAGTTGTGGCTCACGGGGTCTAGAGCGCAGGCTCAGTAGTTGTGGCACACGGGCTTAGTTGCTCCATGGAATGTGAGATCTTCCCGGACCAGGGCTCGAACCGGTGTCCCCTGCATTGGCAGGCAGATTCTTAACCACTGCACCACCAGGGAAGTCTCACTTTCCTTTATTTAATAATTGAAGAAAACATGTTCTCCAACTGTGCTCTCAGAATATCGTTATGCATCCTCAGTAGGTTTTAGTATTAGTTAGATTAGATTAACTTTTAGACTGTGAATTTACTGTTAAAGTGAATGGAATACTTAGCTTTTGAAAATATGGGTAATGAAGAGAATGCCCCGGTATATAATCTATTCTTTGGGAATAAATAGAAATTTTATCGTTTCACGAAACTGCTAGGTACCATTTGGTAAATTTCTACATCTAGGACTGAAATTATTGGTCAGAATTTCAAGTTGAGACATTGATTACTCAAGTGCAATTTGCAAATCTGGCTGTTATTAATGAACATAATGAAAATGAGGTAAGGCTGTAAACTTGCTTCTATTCCATTGTACACTGTCTAATAGCACTGGTTCTCAGCCCTGGTGCACGTCACCTGAGGAGTTTTTTTTTTTTTAAGTCTTTACCCAGGCTCCACCCCAGAGAATCCTATTTAATTGGTCTGGGATTAGGCTTCAGCACTGGTATTTTTTTAAAGTCTTCAGCAGTTCCAAAGCATAGCCAGCATTGAGAACTCTGATACAATATAGTGGTTAATTCTGCAAACGTTTGGCCACTCTTTGGTCCCAGGCATAGGTCTCATTTTGGAAGGAAAACACTAATCAAATTCCGACCCTATTTAATATGATGAGTTGAATGCTTATGTCAATTACACAGGCTTGTCTGCTTCCTCTACCAGCACATAAATGGACCCAACATTTGAGTGACTAGAGCATTTAGCTCTCATCAGCTCCCGGACAGTGACTAGTTAAGACGTAATCAGTCATCAGAAAAAATGTAAGGCTCTTTTTTCTTTTTGGTAAACTGCCCACCCCAAGGCCATTCAGAGCGTAGGATCTCTGAGGTTTACTCTAGTTGGCTTTCTATCAGCATCTGAATTGTCATCAAAATAAATCTTACTTAAGCTCGTGAATGGTTTCCCTCTGTCCTTGCACCACAGTACCACAGATGGAAGAGATTATAGCAGGAGAAACATCTACAGACTGTAGGTCTCACGGTCAGACACACAAAACAGCCTGGCTTTCCCTTTTCTTTGGTACAGATCATGACTATTATTTTAAGCAACTGAATATAAACGTAGTGTTTGGTTAGAGACCTTATTGTGTAACTGATATGAAAGAGACCATTACCATCCTTTCACATAACACAGGTCATTCTTTATGAATTGTACATCTAGCAGATGGTCTGGAAGTCCCCCATGGGGAAGAAGGGAACTAGCAGAAGGGAGGGTGCAGGAAGTCTGTCTGGGACATTGTCGCTGGGACCACATCCACACTCCACCCCACACAGAACTTCAAAGCTGTCTCGTTTCCTTCCTGGAGTGGGTGATTCCCTACTCCCATCCTATTCCCCCACTCCCACTGTCAATACAAGTTATGGCAATAAATAGGGAGCTTACATAGGTAGAGAAAGGACAAACTCTGCTATGCTTTAAAATGGTGACAATATTACTAAAAGAAAGGTTTTCTTTTGTCCTTTAGATGTTTCCACTCTGAGGATGGACCTCAAAGTACACTGTCCTTTATCCTGCTTTATTCAGGACTTAAAGGATGTGAATTACTCTCCCTACTTGTCTCTGTTCCAGCTTCACTAAGGGGGAAATTTGAAGGAGTCAAATGACTCCAGGGGATGAAAAAGGACTAAAATTATGAGGAGGTAAAAGGAGAGAAGAAAGAGGAAGACAGAGAAGGGAGACCAGAGAGAAGGGACCCCCTTATGCCCATGGGAATTGGATTGCATATGGGTTGATAAATGTCTTGAAAGGCAAAGTAGAGAACTGTTTTCACTGTCTTTCAGAAATTGGATGTGTGCTTGAAGGGGTAATGTTAATCTTTTTTTATGGGAGTGGACCGTACCTTCCTGACTTCTCAAATACTAAGGAGAGAAGTAAGGGGGACACAGTAGGTCGGAGGGATTATGGCATCTTGAAATATGGTCCACTTGAGGTCAGAAGCCAAAAGAAGGTCCTACACAAGAGAGTGAGACAGGATGCTTTGAACCTTGGCCAAAACTAGGTTCATGAGGTTCAGAGTCTGATATAGAGCAGGGGAACCATAGAGATGATGTAAAAGTTTACCATCCTCTAGAAGTTCACCCTAACACGATTTAAACATGATGAGTTCCGTCAAGGGATGTATAGTTTGACCTCCTGGCCACCACTCAGTAAGCATGCATATCTTTTCCATAATTGCAGTTACAGTGACTTTTTTTTTTTTTTTTTTTTTTTTTTTTGCAGTACGCGGGCCTCTCACCGCTGTGGCCTCTCCCGTTGCGGAGCACAGGCTCCGGACGCGCAGGCTCAGCGGCCATGGCTCACGGGCCCATCTGCTCTGCGGCATGTGGGATCCTCCCGGACCGGGGCACGAACCCGTGTCCCCTGCATCGGCAGGCGGACTCTCAACCAGTGCGCCACCAGGGAAGCCCTACAGTGATTTTTAATTTTCTCACTTAACCTATTTTTTTATGTTTTACAGTTTCAAGTTATCATATCTTTCTTCTTTTTTCTTTTTACTATTTGAAATGAAGCAATGAACAGCGTTATGCAAATATCATTTGCTACTTATCAACCTTAGATTGATTATCCACTTTAAATTCATCCATTACCAAGAACAGCCATGAAAATTTTTTCCCTACGGCAAGACACCTTCTAATTTAACTACACGTATTCTTCCACCCAGTCTGAATGGAGAGTTATGTGTCTTTTTAACCTCCCTCTATTGAAATACACGTTCAACGAGGCTATAATGCTTGATTTAATATTGGTAATTTAATGACACCAACTAGAGTAAAAATGTAAATTACTCCGAGAAGAGCAATTCCTAAACTGCAGCCTTTCCAGACTTCAAGTGAAAGAGTCATAATGTAATAGCATTATGACCTAAAAGATAAGAATTATCATTAAACACAATTGGGATTTATCTACATTTCTTTAAGAACAAGATTCTTTAAGAAAGCTTCAAATCCTGAAGTTCAAGAATATCTGGGTAGTCCCACTCTGTAACTTCTCTTAACTCCCAGCAGGTGGCAGTGTTGCTCGCTGCTGTGGTCCCCGAGAGGCCAGAAGAGTCTGGAATTCAGAGCACAGGTGGATGGGTTAACCCTGGACAGAAATGCGGGCAGCTCTAGCATCAGAGCTAGATGATGAGTGTGAGAGATTGACTTGATGACGTAGGGCATTTTGAATGGGCTTGGAAGGTCCAGTAGGATTTTGGGGGCAGATTAGAATATAGGTCAGGAAAGATTTTAATTTAGATTTTATATTCTCAGATTAACAGCTCAGTAAATTGCCTTAAATTTTGAAACTTAATTTTCTTAGAACCAGCTCTAAACTGGCTTATTTCTCCTGGCTGAAGCACACAGTAAATCTTATAACCTTAAAAGGAACCGAAGAGACAATTTTCTTTCCAGGAGGATTAGTTCTACTTCTGACAATTTTCCCTATGCCCAACGTCACAAACCATACCTGAATCATAAAGATATTTAACACTCAGAGGAGATACTAATAAGGTCCCTTTAAATATTGAAAATATAATGAAGTCAGGCTTCAGTCCAAATATTCTACCTTTTTCCTTGCATAAATACAGACAGTGTGCAGGACCCAACTGACTTCTAGATATGAGTCCAATTTTGCTCTGTTGAACTAGTCACTTCTCTGAACCTCTGTTTTTAGTTTATTTAAGAAACATTACCCATATTACTGATACTAGACAACCAATAAGAGATAGAAACGGATCATAACTAGATAGACTGTGTAGATATACTACATGCTTTACATATTCTCCTAAAGTTCAAGAAATAACTGATACTGTCACTGTTGCACTAAAAGATCTTGTGGGTTAGCAGAGCAAAGGCACTAATTTTTAAGGAACTTAATCCAATGCTCCATGCCACTAAAAAGGCACTGAGCTATCTTGAGCAACTGACTTGCCTCTACATCATAATTTCCTAGTTCACCGTCTGTAAAATCCAAGTGAGTGCCTTGTGAAATCTTGGCTGATATCCGGCAAGGGTTACACATTCAGCCCCTCCTTCAATAAGCATTAAGTCCCTAGCAAGCTGGGGAGGATTTGTTCCCAATATGCCTACGTCTCTTTGGTTCAAAACACTCTCTTTTTTCTCCTTCACTCTTTTGCTCCTCCGGATTGTTTTATATCCTACGTTGGCTCCCTTGGAGGTGAGATTACTGACTTACACCTCAATCTAGTCCCCCATTTTTCCTTTAAACTTCTCTTCCACTTTCTGCCCTGTCCCTTCCCATCCTATACAGTGTATTCATTTTTTTGTTGCCACAATAAATACTTGGGGACAGAGGTAATTTTTAATTATTTGAAGGGACCTGTTTTAGAAGCAGAAATTTAAAACTCTCCGAGTGTATAAGTTATCTATCGCTGAGTGACAGATCACCTCCAAAATGTAGTGACTTACCACAAAATAGTTACTATCTAACAGTTTCTGTGGGCCATGACCTCAGCTTGATTTAGCTGGGTCCTCTCTTTTGGGGGCTCTCATGGACTGCAGTAAAGGTATGTTGTGATCAACTCAAGTCTCAACTAGGGAAGGATGTGCTTCAAGCTCACGCGTGTGGGGACTGGTGGTTTTCAGTCCCTCACAGATCGTTGCATGAAAGCCTCAGCTCCTCGCTGGCTGCTGGCTGGAGGCCACCCTCAGTTCCCTGCCATGCAGCCCTCTTTAAAGGGCAGCTCATAACCTGGCCATTGGTTTCCATCAGAGAGCGCAAGTAAGAAAGAGTGAGCAAAAGTCACGGTCTCATAACCTAACCTCAGAGGTGATATACCCGTCACTTTTGCTGTAGTCTCTCTGTTGAAAGCAGGCCGTTTGAGCCAGTTCACACTCAAGGGAAGAGGGTTACACAAGGCCATGAATGTCCGAAGGTAGGTTTCAGTGGGACCACCTTAGAATTCTGCCCTACACCTAGCACATGCTACATAATGATTAAGAATAAGGAGGTTACAATTCGAATGGGATGTCTGAGAAATTGTATTTAGAAAGAAATTTGCGTATTCCTATTTTTTTGTCCACACGTGTATACATTTGTGTGCTTAGGTAGGGAAAAAGCAAGCTGTATTCAGCAGGCAATAGAGAGCACATAACAAACATTCCAAATTGTACACCCTCTACATCTTGTTTCCCTCCTACATCTCTGCCCTCCCTCTCCTTACTCTTAGAGATTACTTTTTCTTCTACTCTGAGAGGAAAATAGAAATCAGCCAGCAAAATCTCCCTCGTCAATCAATCCCCGAATCTACAAGCATTTTCTTTCTTTTTTTTGTTTAACATCTTTGTTGGAGTATAATTGCTTTACAGTGGTGTGTTAGTTTCTGCTTTATAACAAAGTGAATCAGCTATACATATACATATACATATATCCCCATATCCCCTCCCTCTTGTGTCTCCCTCCCACCCTCCCTATCCCATCCCTCTAGGTGGTCACAAAGCACCGAGCTGATCTCCCTGTGCTATGCGGCTGCTTCCCACTAGCTATCTACCTTACGTTTGGTAGTGTATATATGTCCATGCCACTCTCTCACTTCATCCCAGCTTATCATTCCCCTCCCCGTATCCTCAAGTCCATTCTCTAGTAGGTCTGCGTCTTATTCCCATCTTGCCCCTAGGTTCTTCATGACCTTTTTTTTTTTTTTTAGGTTCCATATATATGTGTTAGCATACGGTATTTGTTTTTCTCTTTCTGACTTACTTCACTCTGTATGACAGACTCTAGGTCCATCCACCTCACTACAAATAACTCAATTTCATTTCTTTATATGGTTGAGTAATATTCCATTGTGTATATGTGCCACATCTTCTTTATCCATTCATCCAATGATAGACACTTAGGTTGTTTCCATCTTCTGGCTATTGTAAATAGAGCTGCAATGAACATTTTGGTACATGACTCTTTTTGAATTATGGTTTTCTCAGGGTATATGCCCAGTAGTGGGATTGCTGGGTCGTATGTTAGTTCTATTTTTAGTTTTTTAAGGAACCTCCATACTGTTCTCCATAGTGGCTGTATCAATTTACATTCCCACCAACAGTGCAAGAAAGCATTTTTCTTCTCTTGTGTTTCCTTCCTAGAGAAATTCCTTTAGCATTTGTTGTAAAGCTGGTTTGGTGGTACTGAATTCTCTTAGCTTTTGCTTGTCTGTAAAGCTTTTGATTTCTCCATCGAATCTGAATGAGATCCTTGCAGGGTAGAGTAATCTTTGTTGTAGGTTCTTCCCTTTCATCACTTTAAATATATCATGCCACTCCCTTCTGGCTTGTAGAGTTTCTGCTGAGAAATCAGCTGTTAACCTTATGGGAGTTGCCTTGTATGTTATTTGTTGTTTTTCCCTTGTTGCTTTCAATAATTTTTCTTTGTCTTTAATTTTTGTCATTTTGATTACTATGTGTCTCTGCGTGTTTCTCCTTGGGTTTATCCTGTCTGGGGCTCTCTGCACTTCCTGGACTTGAGTGGTTATTTCCTTTCTCATGTTAGGGAAGTTTTCAACTATACTCTCTTCAAATATTTTCTCGGGTCCTTTCTCTTCTCTCCTGGGACCCCTATAATTCGAATGTTGCTGAGGCTATCTAAAAGGCTTCTGCAAGCTTCCTGATGGGAGGGACTGGTGGTGGGTAGAGCTGGGTGTTGCTCAGGTGATCAGGGCTCAGTAAAACTTTAATCCGATTGTCTGTTGATGGGTGGGGCTGAGTTCTCTCCCTGTTGGTTGTTTGGCCTGAGGTGACCCAGCACTGGAGCCTACCCAGGTCTTTGGTGGGGCTAATGGCGGACTCTGGGAGGGCTCACTCCAACGAGTACTTCCCAGCACTTCTGCTGCCAGTGTCCTTGTCCCCATGGTGAGCCACAGCCACCCTCTGCCTCTGCAGGAGGCCGTCCAACACAGGCAGGTAGGTCTGGTTCAGTCTCCCCTGGGGTCACTGCTCCTTCCCCTGGGTCCTGATGCACACACTACTTTGTGTGTGCCCTCCAAGAGCGAAGTCTCTGTTTCCCCCAGTCCTGTCAAAGTCCTGCAATCAAATCCCACTAGCCTTCAAAGTCTGATTCTCTAGGAATTCCTCCTCCCGTTGCTGGACCCCCAGGTTGGGAAGCCTGATGTGTGGCTCAGAACCTTCACTGCAGTGGGTGGACTTCTGTGATATAAGTGTTGTCCAGTTTGTGAGTCGCCCATCCAGCAGTTATGGGATTTGATTTTATTGTGATTGTGCCCCTCCTACCATCTCATTGTGGCTTCTC
This sequence comes from Stenella coeruleoalba, assembly GCF_951394435.1. Taxonomy (NCBI): domain Eukaryota; kingdom Metazoa; phylum Chordata; class Mammalia; order Artiodactyla; family Delphinidae; genus Stenella; species Stenella coeruleoalba. The sequence continues at coordinate 143,044,704 of NC_137149.1, read as the reverse complement.
TGGATGTGGGGTATCTTTTTTGGTGAGTTCCAGTGTCTTCCTGCCGATGATTGTTCAGCAGTTAGTTGTGATTCTGGTGCTCTCTCAAGAAGGACTGAGCGCACGTCCTTCTACTCCGCCATGTTGAACCAATCTCCTGTACCACATCTTCTTTATCCATTACTCTGTCAATGGACATTTAGCTTGCTTCCATATCCTGGCTATTGTAAATAGTGCTGCAATGAACATTGGGGTGCACGTATATTTTCAAATTATGGTTTTCTCCAGATATATGCCCAGGAATGGGATTCTGGATCATATGGTAGCTCTATTTTTAGTTTTTTAAGGAACTTCCATACGGTTCTCCATAATGGTTGTACCAATTTACATTCCCACCAAAAGTGTAGGAGGGTTCCCTTTTCTCCACACCCTCTCCAGCAATTATTGTTTTTTGAAGGGCTGCTTTAGTTGGCAAGGAAGATTCCGAGAGATTTGGTGGTTTTAGCATTCTCAACGTGGTCTATTCCTGCCCAAATGCTCGCATACTGTTTCAGAATTCCGTTTTTCCCCAACCAAGGCCTTTACCTTAGTGTAACTTGAGATGATTACTATTTAATTGGTTTTGCAAACTCGGCAATCTGTACAATCAGGTCTTGGTTAAGATCCTTAGCTATGTCTTTCTTACGGCTACATGAGACAAAGATTTTATTCAAGGACATTATAGAGAATTTTAGGTTCTCTCCCTAAACCTTGATTTGGATGTTTAAGACTTTAAGTTTAGGGACTTCCCTGGTGGCACAGTGGTTAAGATTCCATGCTCCCATTGGAGGGGGCCCGGGTTCACTCCCTGGTCAGGGAACTAAATCCCACATGCATGCCTCAACTAAGAGTTCCCATGCCACAACTAAGGAGCCCACCTGCCACAACTAGGGTCTCAGAAAGATGAGAACATGAACTTCTCTCTCACATTTCCACTTTGTACTTCTACTTTATATATATAAAGATTACTTTACACTTCTAGCCAAATGAAGTGATGTCTACGAAAGGATAGATTAATTGGGAAATTCATGAATTGCATTTTGTTTTATCATCCAATGCATCAATATTTGTGACACTGCTTATTCAATCAATGTGATAAACCATATTAACAAACTGGAGGATAAAAATCATATTATCATCTTAATAGATGCAGAAAAAGCTTTCAACAAACTTCAACACCCATTTATGATAAAAAATCCTCTAGAAAGTAGGCATAGAGGGAACTTACCTCAACATAATAAAGGCCATATATGACAAACCCACAGTCAACATTGTTCTAAATGGTGAAAAACTGAAACTATTTCCGCTAAGATAAGGGACAAGACAAGGTTGCGCACTCTCACCACTATTATTCCACATAGTTTGGGAAGTTATAGCCACAGCAATCAGAGAAGAAAAAGAAATAAAAGGAATACAAATTGGAAAAGAAGAAGTAAAGCTGTCACTGTTTGCAGATGACATGATACTATATATAGAGAATCCTAAAGATGCTACCAGAAAACTACTAGAGCTAATCAATGAATTTGGTAAAGTTGCAGGATACAAAATTAATGCACAGAAATCTCTTGCATTCCTATGCACTAATGATGAAACATCTGAAAAAGAAATTAAGGAAGCACTCCCATTTACCATTGCAACAAAAAGAATAAAATACCTAGGAATAAACCTACTTAAGGAGACAAAAGACCTGTATGCAGAAAACTATAGGACACTGATGAAAGAAATTAAAGATGATACCAACAGACGGAGAGATATATACCATGTTCTTGGATTGAAAGAATCAACATTGTGAAAATGACTCTACTACCCAAAGCAATCTACAGATTCAATGCAATCCCTATCAAACTACCAGTGGCATTTTTCACAGAAGTAGAACAAAAAATTTCAAAATTTGTATGGAAACACAAAAGACCCCAAAAGGACAAAGCAATCTTGAGAAAGAAAAATGGAGCTGGAGAAATCAGGATCCCTGACTTCAGGTTATACTACAAAGAAAGCTACAGTAATCAAGACAGTATGGTACTGGCACAAAAACAGAAATATAGATCAACGGAACAGGATAGAAAGCCCAGAGATAAACCCATACACATATGGTCACTTTATTTTTGATAAAGGAGGCAAGAATATACAATAGAGAAAAGACAACCTCTTCAGTAAGTGGTGCTGGGAAAACTGGACAGCTACATGTAAAAGAATGAAATTAGAACACTCCCTAACACCATACACAAAAATAAACTCAAAATGGATTAAAGACCTAAATGTAAGGCCAGACGCTATCAAACTCGCAGAGGAAAACATAGGCAGAACACTCTATGACATAAATCACAGCAAGATCCTTTTTGACCCAGCTCCTAGAGAAATGGAAATAAAAACAAAAATAAACAAATGGAACCTATGAAACTTAAAAGCTTTTGCACAGCAAAGGAAACCATAAACAAGACAAAAAGACAACCCTCAGAATGGGAGGGAGAAAATATTTGCAAATGAAGCAACTGACAAAGGATTCATCTCCAAAATTTACAAGCAACTCATGCAGCTCAATAAGAAAAAAACAAACAACCCAATCCAAAAATGGGCAGAAGACCTAAATAGACATTTCTCCAAAGAAGATATACAGATTGCCAACAAACACATGAAAGAATGCTCAACATCACTAATCATTAGAGAAATGCAAGTCAAGACTACAATGAGGTATCACCTCACACCAGTCAAAATGGCCATCATCAAAAAATCTACAAACAATAAATGCTGGAAAGGGTGTGGAGAAAAGGGAATCCTCTTGCACAGTTGGTGGGAATGTAAATTGATACAGCCACTATGGAGAACAGTATGGAGGTTCCTTAAAAAACTACAAATAGAACTACCATATGACCCAGCAATCCCACTACTGGGCATATACCCTGAGAAAACCATAATTCAAAAAGAGTCATGTAGCCCAATGTTCACTGCAGCTCTATTTACAATAACCAGGACATGGAATCAACCTAAGTGTCCATCAACAGGTGAATAGATAAAGAAGATGTGGCACATATACACAATGGAATATTACTCAGCCATAAAAAGAAACAAAATTGAGTTATTTGTAGTGAGGTGGATGGACCTAGAGTCTGTCATACAGAGTGAAGTAAGTCAGAAAGAGAAAAACAAATACCATACGCTAACACATATATATGGAATCTAAAAAAATAAAAGGTTCTGAAGAAACGAGGGGCAGGACAGGAATAAAGACACAGACATAGAGAATGGACTTGAGGACACGGGGAGGGGGAAGGGTAAGCTGGGATGAAGTGAGAGAGTGGCATGGACTTATATATATTACCAAATGTAAAATAGATAGCTAATGGGAAGTAGCACATAGAACAGGGAGTTCAGCTCGGTGCTTTGTGTCCACCTAGAGGGGTGGGATGGGGATGGTGGGATGGAGACTCAAGGGGGAGGAGATATGGTGATATATGTATATGTATAACTGATTCACTTTGTTATAAAGCAGAAACTAACACACCATTGTAAAGCAATTATACTCCAATAAAGACGTTAAAAAAAATTTTGTGACACTGCTTAGAACACTTATATTATCCTACCCAGTCATAACATAAAAACACTGAGCATAAAAAATGTATAATAGAAATTCTGCCAAACTTATTCTCACTTTGCTATCGAGTTGTATAAGTTTTATATATTTTTTAGATATTAACCCCTTATCAGATATATGGTTTGCAAATATTTTCTATCATTCTGTAGGTTGCCTTTTCAATTTTTTTATTTTTTCCTTTGCTGTGCAGAATCTCTCTAGTTTCATGTAGTCCCACTTGTTTATTTTAGCTTTTGTTGCCTGTGCTTTTGAGATCTTATCCAAGACGTCATTGCCAAGACCAATGTCAAGGAGATTACCCCCAATCATTTCTTCCAGGAGTTTTATTGTTTCAGGTCTTACATTTAAGTCTTTAATCCATTTCAAGTTAATTTTTGTGCGTAGTATAAGATAGGGGTCTAGTTTCATTCTTTTGCATGTGAATATCCAGTTTTCCTAGCATGATTTATTGAAGAGACTATCCTTTCCCCATTGTGTGTTCTTACTGCCCTTGCCAAAAGTTAGTTTGCCCATACATCCAAGGGTTTATTTCTGGACTCTTTTTTCTATTCCACTAGTCTATGTGTCTGTTTTTATGCCAAAACTATACTCTTTTGATTGCTATAGCTTTGTAATATAGTTTGAAATTAGGAAGTATAATGCCTCCAGCTTTACTTTTCTTTCTCAAGAGTGCTTTGGCTAATTGGTGTCTTTTGTGGTCCGACACAAATTTTAGGATTATTTGTTCTATTTTTGCGAAAAATGCGATCGGGATTTTTGATAGAGATTTTGTAGATTGCTTTAGGTAGTATCGACATTGTAACATTAATTCTTTCAATCTATGGGCACAGAATATCTTTCCATTTATTCAAGCCTTCTTTACTTACTTTTATCAATGTCCTATAGCTTTCAGTGTATAGGTCTTTCACCTCCTTGGTTAAAATTATTCCCAAGTATTTTATTATTTTTGATGCTACTAAAAATGGTATAATTTGTTGATCTTAATACAGACATTCCAGCTTTCTTATGCTTAGTGTTTCATGGTATATCTAGTTTTCCATCCTTTTATTTTTAACCTATGTCTTTATATTTGAAGAGAATATCTTAAGAACAGTGTATAGTTGGATATGCTTCTCTGCTTTTTAACTGGTGGTCTAGTATTTCTACATTTAATATAATAATTCATATGCTTAGGCTTAAGTCTACCATCTTACTATTTGTTTTCTATTGTTCCGTCTATCTTTTTTTCCTTTTCCATATTTTCCTGTCTTCTTTTTTTTAATTTTTAAAATTTATTTATTTATTTTTGGCTGTGTTGGGTCTTTGTTGCTACATGTGGGCTTTCTCTAGTTGTGGCGAGTGGGGGTTACTCTTTGCTGTGGTGCACAGGTTTCTCAAAGCAGTGGCTTCTCTGTTGTGGAGCATGGGCTCTAGGTGTGTGGGCTTCAGTAGTTGTGGTATGCGGGTTCAGTAGTTGTGTCTCGTGGGCTCTAGAGCACAGACTCTGTAGCTGTGGCACACAGGCTTAGTTGCTCCGCGGCATGTGGGATCTTCCCAGATCAGGGCTCAAACCCATGTCCCCTGCGTTGGCATGTGGATTCTTAACCACTGCACCACCAAGGAAGCCCTCCTGTCTTTTTTTTAATTGAGCATTTCTTAGTATTACATTTTAATCTCCTCTTTTGGCATATGATCTCACTGTTTTATTTCTTTAATGGGTACTTTGGGGATTACAATATGCATCCTTAACCTATTACAGTACACCTGGAATTGATAGAATAACACTTTATATATAACGTAAAAAGCATACATAAATGTACTTCCATTTCCCTCTCCCCTCTTTTGTGCATTTGTCATGTATCTTACTTCTACACATTACAAATTCCACAACACATTATCACTCATGTTTCAAATAATTCGTTTCTTTTTAAAGAAGTTAAGGAAGTAGAAAAATGTTTAGTGTTCTTTATTCATTCATGTAGATTTGAGTTTCTATCTGGTATAATTTCCCTTTAATCTGAATAAGTTTATTTAACATTTCTTGTAGTGCAGGTCATCACTATGGTTATCTGAAAATATCTTCACTGGAGTTAAGTTTTCATGAAAAATTTTGCTTGTTTTAAATTCTAAATTCATAGTTTATTCCTAATTTAGCATTTAAAAACTACCATTCCATTGTTTTCTGGCTTGTATTGTTTCTGATGAGAATGCAGTGGTTATTGTATTGTTACTTTCCTGTATGTAATACGTCTTTTTCTTCGGAATGTTTTGAATTTTTTATTTTTAGTTTGGTTTAAAGCAATTGTACTACAATATGCCTAGGTGGTTTTCTTTCTGTTTATCCTGTTTGTGGCTCATTCCTCCATCATGGTCAGAATGGGAAGTTGAGATTTTCAAAACTGTTTTAAAATGTTCAGTTCTTGCTGAGGAGATGAATAGATGTCCTCAGAGACACTAGTTATTTGGTGATGCACAATATTCTCTGTTTTTTAATTTTTTATTAAATTTGGGGATTTCTTTTACTATTATTTCTTTTAACATATTTTTTTTCCTGCCAAAAGGTCTCTTCTACCTCTGGGACTTCTACTCCACAAATATTAGATGACTTTACAATACCCTGCAGGTCACTGAAGCTCCTTTTTTTTTTTTTTTTCAGCCAATCTTTCTTTATTGTGTGTGTTTCAGTTTGCAAAGTTTCTATTTAACCTGTCTTCAAAGTCTTTTCTTTTGTAGTATCCAATCTTCTGTTTCGCCCAATTCAGCAAATATCTTTAAATTTCAGGTATTTTTTAGTTCTACAATTGTCATGTGCTTTCCTGGCTCTCTTTTAGTTTCCATTTATTTACTGAGATCCCACATCTGTTTACTCATTTATTTATCTTTGTCTTTAGATTTTGGGCCTTTTTTATAACAGTTGCCTGAAGTCCTTGTCTGCTAATTCCGACACGTCTGTCATCTCTGGGTCTGTTTCTACTGCCTCCTCTCCCTCCAATTTTGGTCATATTTTTCTGATTCTTCACACGCCTACTAATTTTTTAAGTGTCATGCTGGACAGTGGAATGCTATGCTGTTGGGATTCTGGATTTGTCTTCCTGTAAAGACTGTTGGGTTTTATTCTGGCAGAGAATTAATTTACTGGCAGCTCAGCATGTTTCTCCTGAGGCTTGGCTTTAAGCTTTGTTAGAGTGGCGCAGGCGCATCCCTACGCTAGGGTCGGAGGAGTCCTCCTGCTAAACCATGACTCTTCTGGGGCCTCAGCCCTGGCTTGCTGGCATTCCTTCCATTGTGTCCCAGCACTATGTATTCTCTGGGATTTCCATTCAGCTCACAGTCCCAAAGTAGCCACTCCTTACTAGGCCCCTCCGAGTGACCAAGTGTACGCACAGGTACTCAGTCAAAGATTCAAGAGGACAGAGATGCAGATTTCTGGGGCGCTTCTCTTCTAAGCGCCCTTATTTCTGGTGCCCTGAGATGCAAATCCCGGCTGCTTCAGTAGTCCCAAACTTCAAAATCTCTGTGTCATATGGATGGATGGCAAGACTGCTGCTTTCTGTTCAGGCTCTGTTTCCGTGGGCCACAATTTGGAAATCGCATTCAGTAAATTAGAGTGAACTTGATGTTCAACGTGGACTTCGTGTCTCTCAAGGGTCACAGCCCTGAGCTGTCTGTTAACCAAGGCCTGAGAAGAGCGGCTTCAGGAGTTTTGTTTGTTTGTTTGTTTTCCAGTTTCAAAGTTGTTAATCGTAGGAGAGTAAGTCTAGTACCTATTCCTTCAATCATGGCTAGAGCTGGAAGTCAGGATTTTCAGAATTCAGTTCATTTCTTACTCAGTAAATGATTGAATGTCCTCCAAGACATTAGTTAATTGGTGACTGGAAAATACCCTCTAATCACAACGACACATATTTATTGAGCAGTCTCGACTACCAGGCCTTATACTAAATGCTTTACATATGTTTTCTCAAACTTGCCAACGAATCAATGAACTGTGGGTATTCCTATTAACGTCATTTTAGAGATGAAGAAAATAAAATTTAGAATGTAACAAAGAATTGCCTGAGAACCTGTATCTGATGAATGTTAGAGCCAGGAATTGACTAGGTTAGTAACTCTGGGGTCAAACTCTTAAAAACCATGCTACCTTGATTATTCTAGTCCTAAACAAACTTATATAACAAAAGCTGTTCTTTCAAAGAAAGTTGTTTATTTGCTCTCCACAAAGGAAAATACAGCAATCTCTGTGGGCTCACTAGCTTTGAAATGCCTAACGGATGTATATACTAATTACAAAAACATCTTTATTATAACTCTAAATACTCGAGAATGGGGAAACCGAAACTCTTGCATTTGACATTTTTTTCCTAAAGAAAAATAGATTGATTTCTTTGAACTGGAATAAGAGGGAAGGAAGATCAGTGCAGTTTATTATTTGTCAAAAAAAAGCACACATATGTATTTTTAAAATTAATATATTTACAGCAGTTTTATGTTCACAGAAAAATTGAGCATAAAATAGAGTTCCCACCTCCCTCCTCCTGCCACACAAGTGTTGCAGGAAGGGGGACCCCTTCCAGGGCCCGAGAGTGGGCTCTTGTCTAACACTTGGAAATGAATTGTCCTAGGAGACACGCTGACAAAGCAGGAGACTTTATTGGGAAGGGAAGCCTGGCGGAGAGCAGCAGCGTAAGGGAGCCCAGAAGAACTGCTCTGCCACGTGGCTCGCAGCCTCAGGTTTTATGGTAATGGAGTAGTTTCCGGGTTGTCTCTGGCCAATCATCTTGCTTGGCCCATATTTGGTGACTCAGGGTCCTTCCTGGTAGCGCGCATCTCTTAGCCAAAATGTATTCCAGCATGAGGGCTTCTGGGAGGTTGGTCATCTCCTCCTTCCTTGGGCCCCTCCCGAATTCTCCTGGTTAGTTTTCTGAGACAGCACAGTTTTCCTCATTGGGACCTCCTGTTGTGAGACAACTCAGGCAGTTGGGCCTGGCCAAGGAGGGTGGCTTCTGCCAACAGTTGCCCAACACAAGCAGCATCGTCCACCACCAACATCCTGCATCACAGTGGTACATTTGTTACAATCGATGAACCAACATTGATACATCATTGTCATGCAAAGTCCATAGTTTGCATTTGGGTTCATTCTTTGTGTTGTACATTCTACGAGTTTTGACAAATGTGTAATAACATATATCTATCATTATATTATCATGCTTTTCTAAATTAGTAAAAAGTAACAACAAGTAGAAGGTTCACTTTTACCTTACACTGAGAGTATTGTGGAAACTCAGTTATTGAGCAAAACAGTGAAGGTGACAGCAGTCTTCGACAGAGGCTCTCTGAAAACTGAGGAAATTGTGTTAAGACACTCACTGAATATTGAACACGTTGCCAGTGACGGGCCCTATTATTATTACTATGTGCTCTGGCTTCCAGTAAGCTTTTCCACTAGTAAAAACAAGGAAATGAACAGAAAATAGGCTTTCTTCATTGCTGGGCCCAATGGCTTCTTGTTTTGTCTTACTATGTTATGCCTCTTCTTCCTAAGGCTTGCACCTCAATTATTTTCTATCTCAATAGATAGTATTACCATTAACCTCAACTCCTCATTTTGCACCTACAGTCACAGTTTTTTTCTCCCTCTTTTTTGCCCTCTACCTATAATCGATTACCACGTCCTGTGGACCTTGTCTTCAATCCAGCCCTCTTCTCCCTCTCATACCACCATTAGTTAACTACTCTCACTGCCTAATAACCAACTAACCATTTTCCTCACCATCAATCTCCCCCCATTCCAGTTCCTCTTCCAGACTGATGTTAGTGAGAATGTAGGTTCACCTTATTTGATCAGGTTGTGAAAAACAGTGGTCTACAAGACAGAAATTTATTTTTGTTTTCTGTAAATTTCCGGTTTGAATGGGAACTCCATTATGCAAAGTTGCCAGAGGTCCAGAGTCCTCCTTGTGGATCTATCACCCTTTGGGTTATCCTCATCTGCATCACCTGCCCTGACTCTAACTTGTGCAAGGGAAGAGTACACCCCTGCCCTTTTAAAAGCGAGCTCCTTAAGCAGCACACTTCACTCAAACCCCAAAGCCTCGTCAGGTGTCCACCCTGGGGTTCAATGGGGGCTGGGAAATGCAGTTTCTTCTGGGTGCCCCTGGACCTAGCTACGCTCAGGAGTTCTATTACTATAAGAGAAAGGAGGAGAAGAGATATTAGATACAGTTAGCGATCTCCACCATAACACTCTTGCTGATTAATGGATATAAATCTTAGTCTATAGACTCAGTAAAATATCACACTTTGCTCTTTATTTAAATTAGCTACCAAGCCTCCATTTGGTTGGGCTTGTGGAAAATTCAACCTCACTCCTTTTTAGCGTACACTTACTTCCCTGACTGGGTTTGCACCAAGGGTTTGGGGATCTCATATAATGCCAAACTTTGGGGGGATCCCTCCCGTTGTCAGCCCTGAGACAATACTGGTTTCTGCAGAAACTGATGCCCTAGCCTGTAAGGATGGTTCAGTCTGATGCTCTGCTGTGCAGCTCCTTGCTTCCCCTGGCACACAGTATCCAGTGAAGCTGGAGCCCCAAACCCAGGATCCAGCATCCCCGATGCAACGCATGCCATTTATTCTGTACTGCTCTCAAACCCTCAGCCCCGGTCTCGTCTCCGATCTGGGAGAGAAACTTCTTTTTAACCTAGGAAAAAATCACTCTTCTCTCTCTCATGTCCTAAGAGGCACCTTCCTCAAACCTTATCCTCTCAGTGGATTTAAGATTTTGAAAACAAAATCCAAGAAGCCACCCTCAAACCTTCCTCAAGGCAAGGAAGAGGTAAAGCTTTTGTCTACCTGAATAGGGAATGAGAAAAGGAAAACTTAACGGGTGAGAACACGAATTAATAACTGAAATAAAAATTCCACTAGAGTTATTTTCCTAAAATCAACTCAGATCCTGTCCTTTCAGTGATTATAATTCTCCATTGTCTCCCCGTTCCATCTCCCCCCACCCCGACATGCTAGCAAACATTCTAATCCCCCTTCACTCAATACTATAACGCAGCAGCGAGACATGCCTCTTACAATTCAGATTCAACAAATACATTTATAAGACTTGTCTCATGCCAAGGTTATAACTTCTCTATTTTGCCTTGACACATTTTTGAGCCTTTCATACTTTCCATTCCTTCAGTTTGCTATCTCCTATACAGCCTGCTGGCCAACGTTTCGTCATGAAAACTCCTGCCCATTCTTCAAGACTAGCTAAAACGCTGTTCCCTCTAGAAAGCTTCCCTTAGTATCCCAGGCATCTTGGGGTACTTCTTGGGTACCTGAGCCTCTACAGTGCACTCACGGACAATGGAAGGCACTCAGTAACGGAGACCCTCCACCATCCTTGGGTCTAAAATTCACCAAGAACACACCTTGTTAAGTGTCTGTTTTATGTACCAGATTGTGATTCCCTCCAGGGCAATATGATATCTTATTCAACGATGTATACTTGCCTAACAATATACATGGCACAAGAAATGTGCTCAGAGATGCTCTGTTAGATTCCTAGGGCTGCCAACAAATTACCACAGGCCGGGCACAACAGAAATTTGTTCTCTAACAGTTCTGAAGCCAGAAGTCTGAAATCAAGGCACACCCTGTGAAGCCTCTAGGGGAGAATCCTCGCTTGTCTCTTCGAGCTTCTGGTGGCCCCTGGAGTTCCTTATCTTACGTCTGCATCACTTTAACCTCTGCCTCCATCTTCACATGGCCTTCTCCTCTCCTCCCTCTCTGTGTCTTCTCTTCTGTCTTTTTTTTTTTCTTTTTTTTTTTTTTTGTGGTACGCGGGCCTCTCACCGCTGTGGCCCCTCCTGTTGCGGAGCACAGGCTCCGAACGCGCAGGCTCAGCGGCCATGGCTCACGGGCCTAGCTGCTCCGCGGCATGTGGGATCCTCCCGGACCGGGGCACGAACCCGCGTCCCCTGCATCGGCAGGCAGACTCTCAACCACTGTGTCACCAGAGAAGCCCCTCTTCTGTCTTTTATAAGGACCTTGTCACTAGATTTAGGGTCCACCCGCGTAATGCAGGATGATCACTTCTCAAGATCCTTAGCTTAATCACATCTGCAAAGATCTTTTTTCCAAATAAGGCTACATCCACATGTTCTGGGTGGACCTATCTTTTGGGGGAGGGGACCCAATTCAACCCACTAAAAATACTTTTTAAATGAATGAGTAAATGAATGAAAGGGGGAAAAAATGAACCCTTCGTAAACATGTGTTTGCATGCACAAAACATGAAGATAAGAAATATTGCTTTGTTTTTACATCTTTATTTGTTACCTTGTCTATTTGTAAGTTCACTTTGTAGATAATACCTTGTGCTTGTTGCCCTATACACGCTGATAGAATTCTATTATGTTAAATAATACAGCAGTTCGAAAATTATTTTTAAAAATTGTTCAAAAGTTGTTCATTCAAACGACACAATCAGAAAAGCTATGCAATCATTCTAACTATACTGCTTTTTTTTTCCTGACATGACTTTTTCTTTTCTGAAAAAAACATGTTTTAAAAACCTGTTTCATATGTGGCTTTCTTTTTCTCTCCTAGAGTAAGACATAAATTGGGAGGTTACCACAATAGAACAGAGTTTCCAAATAGGCATGTCTACATATAGTCACCTTACTCTTGGTCCCTCAAAGCAAAGGCTGCTTTAAGAAATAGGACTTGCGAGACTGACAGCTGCTGCTTCTTGTGGGGGGTTATATTTGTCTATTTTCACAAACAGAACAGGTTGGGAAGTTACAGACCTAGCAAAATATAATAAGAAGATCCAGATTTATTTTCTGTTTGGTTTTAATATAGTTATTTTCTCTTTCCACTTCCAATGACTGCAGGATTTAATTTGAGTAATGCCACAGGAATGTGGTTTCAAGGATAAAAAATGTTCAAATAGCCACCTCCCTGTTCCTCACTTAAAAAAAGAATAATTTGCTGTAATATATATTGAAAGACTTCTGAGATGTTTTCTTCTTTTTGCTGGCATTTGTATTTTCTTACTTAAATAAGTAAATACAACTATATGGAAATTTAAATATAGTTCTCAAAGAGGTCTCTTAGCAAAATACAATTACTATTTTGAAGTATTTCAAACAATAGCACTACCAAATTCTGTTATAAAAAATAATAAATACTTAATGTGTTTAACTTCCTGTTGTCTGTCTCTCTCTATATATTTATATATATATTTATATATATTTGTTTTTTTCAATATCATTATCTCCTGAGAATGCATATTGAATTTTTTTTCTGAGAAGCTCATGGATCTTTATAAATAACAAATTGGAAACATGGGGCACCTAACTCCAAGCCTTTACTTTGGGGAAACATGGGCAGCTGGGGCGTTAAAACACTACAGTCAATTCTTAAGAAGGCAACAGACTGGGGAAAGGAGATATCTATGATTACCCTAGGCATACTCCCTCTATTCAGTTCTGAGCAGGATTGATGGGCCCCAAGTCTCTCCTTCCCTGTATCCCCTAAGAATTATGCAAGGTCCCTTTATAATGGTCCCTTTTTATATATCTCTTCTTCCTTTATCTTCAAGTCTGTCCTGATTCTTCCATTAAACCCAAGAGTCAGAACTGGTCTGCTGCCACTTCTTCCCCTAGTGCCTCATGGCAGACATCACTAATTGATCATGATACTCTTTATGGCTTAGCCTAAATTTGGTCTCAAGCACAAGGCTTTAAACAACCATCTGCTTGCCCAGAAATTATACAAAAGAAAAAAATTTGGCCATTCTTGCCCTAATTCATAAGAATTCCTTCCCCAGGACGGCTGTATCCTGCTTCCTGCTACCATAAGGGTCCCGCTGAGAATCACAGCGCCACCACCTGTCTGGCTTTGAGTAGCGCCTGCTGCTTAGATTTCCCTGTACCCTGGCTGCTTGCAGGATTGGAGTCCCTGGGATGGAGGCCTGCATGGATTGAATCTGAGATTACCCCACCCCTTGTAACTACTGTAGCCTGGATTCCACTGTCAGGGTAAGCTTCCGAATCTGCGTGCCTTTTCACTGCCCCTGGACTCCCTCTTCCGGCTTCTGCTATGTTCCCATTGACTGGGATTCCTGAGATCCAGACACATTTTCTTCCAAGAGAATCCCTGTGAAAAAACCCAAAAACCAGTCTCCGTCGCTTTATTTACCATATGTGTTTCTGCTGGGATTAAATGCAATAAATCTTATGAGGCACTTAGCATGGTTGCTGGTCCATGTTGGCACCCAATAAATATTAGCCGCTCTAAGTTCTTTTGTCGCCATCATCGTCGTTACCTCTTTTAGGGTCTCCACATCAATTCCAGAAAGCCTTCTTGTAGAACAATTAGGAACAGGCTTCAAGTCTCAGAGACCCTCTGGCCACAAATGGACTTAGGGACAATCATACCTAGCAAATATTCAAATTGGAGCCCAGAGCAAATTAACCAGATTTGCCATTTACCGAGCTCCTTATACGTGCCCAGCACTTTCCACATAGCATCTTACTTAACCCGCACACAGCCCAGTCGGGTGGGAATTATAACTCCCATTTTATGGATGAGAAAGCGGAGGGTTGGAGAATCCAATGCCCAACAAAAACAATAGATAGTGAAACTGAAAGCAAACCCAGCCCTTCTCAATTCAAAACCCATTCTTTTGTCTTGAGTGTATTTCTTCTCAGCAAACAGCCTGTGTCCTAGAAACAGAGTTTAATTTCTGGGATTCCAACTAATCGGGTTTTATCTTGTAGTTTGTATATTTCCTGCTCAGCCTTACATGAGGTAATTCCTGCAACTTTCCTCTCACAACCTGCCTTTTGATTTCTTTCTTCTCTTCTAATCAGTCAGCCAGACTTCTACTTCTTTTTTTTTTTTTTTGCGGTACGCGGGCCTCTCACTGTTGTGGCCTCTCCCGTTGCGGAGCACAGGCTCCGGACGCGCAGGCTCAGCGGCCATGGCTCACGGGCCCAGCCGCTCCGCGACACGTGGGACCTTCTCGGACCGGGGCACGAAGCCGTGTCTCCTGCATCGGCAGGCGGACTCTCAACCACTGCGCCACCAGGGAAGCCCCAGACTTCTACTTCTGATTGGTCTCAGCCACCCTGGTTCCATTGTTTGACATGATCATCCTCAAAGGCCCAAATCAGGTTTAAATCCTCCATTTACTCTTAGACTAGTCCAGTCCACATTCAAGCTATTTTACTCCCTCCTTCCAATATCTTTTACCCTCCTAGTACTCTGCATCCATTGCTACACAATTATTATTCTTTTTTTTTTTTTCACAATTATTATTCTTAATTATTCCCTAATTATTTCAAGTACTCATTTATTCATTCATTCATCTATTCAACTACTGGATTTGAGTACATGTTATAAACCAGACACTGGGTTAGACAATGGGTATGGAGATATGTAGAAAACAAGCTATTTGAAATGCTTTAGGGTAATTTTAGTGGGGCAAATAAGAAATACACACAAGTATCTATGATACTATGTTGAATAAGAAAAATACAGTGAGAAATAGAGCTAAAAGAATTCAGACAAGGGAAGAATTACTACTACCTAGAAGGGAGTAAGGAAAAGACAATGATTTCATTGAACTGAGGAAGAAGACAGGAGGTGTTGAGAGAAGGGGGTTTCTAACTGGCAGGCGCTGTCTGAACACAGGCACGGAGCTCGGAGCTCGGTGAGGGACTGTCACAAAGTAACGGGTAGCCATGGTTTGCCCAGACTTTAGAGTATATCAAAGAGAATTGTGGGAATCAGGCACATGGTGGATGCCCCTAATTACGGTGGGAGTGTGTAATGATGTCATTGGATAGGTAAGAGAGGGATCATAGGAGGTTTTTGAAATGATATAATAAGAATTGTGTCTTGCATCCCTCCCCCCAATTACACAAGAAATCTGTTGAAGTTTAAATCGTGTTTTTATACTTCTTTCACATTTCCTCAGAACTCAGAACAAACCTGGACACAAAAGAGTATTTAATATATAGCCGAATGACTGATAAGAAGCAAATTATATATGATACTTATATATTTTGCTATTTATCAACTTCCACTGGAATAAGAATTTTTTAATTGCAAAGTATAGAGTTTAATTAGACAGCATGATAGTTAAGGAAAATAGCCCTTTGCCTCTGCATCAGTACTGCTCAAAAGATAATACTTCAGGTGTTAATTTCATCTTCAAAAATATTTGTTATAAGAAGAGAAGCTCTAGACGAACTACATATAAAATGTAACTTTAATATTTATTTATTATTTCTATTATGAATTTTTAAATTTTGTTCACAGAAATATTTTCCTTGAATCTCATCAAGAAACTGGGAAATGTTTTATTTTGTAGGAATTATTATTTTTTTATACAATTTTGAAAGTTTACTTTCCATTTACAGTTATTACAAAATATTGGCTCTATTTCCCGTGTTGTATAGTACATCCGTGAGCCCATCTTACACCCGATAGTTTGTACCTCCCACTCCCCACTGGTAACCACTAGTTTGTTCTCTATATCTGTGAGTCTGCTTCTTTTTTGTTATATTCACTAGTTTGTTGTATGTTTTAGATTCCACATATAAGTGATATTATATAATATTTGTCTTTACTTGACTTATTTCACTTAGGGTAATGCCCTCCAAGTTCATCCAGGTTGAGGCAAATGGTACAAGTTCATTCTTTTTTATGGCTGAGTAATATTCCATTGTATTTGCATACCACATCTTCATTATCCATTCATCTGTTGTTGTTGTTTTTTAACACCTTTATTGAAATATAATTGCTTTACAATGGTGTGTTAGTTTCTGCTTTATAACAAAGTGAATCAGTTATACATATACATATATTCCCATATCTCTTCCCTCTTGTGTCTCCCTCCCTCCCACCCTCCCTATCCCACCCATCTAGGTGGTCACAAAGCACCAAGCTGATCTCCCTGTGCTACGTGGCTGCTTCCCACCAGCTATCTATTTTTCATTTGGTAGTGTATATATGTCCATGCCTCTCTCTCACTTTGTCCCAGCTCACCCATCCCCCTCCCCATATCCTCAAGTCCATTCTCTAGTAGGTCTGCGGCTTTATTCCCTTCTTGCCCCAAGGTTCTTCATGACCATTTTTTTTGTTGCTTTTTAGATTCTATATATATGTGTTAGCATACGGTATTTGTTTTTCTCTTTCTGACTTACTTCACTCTGTATGACAGACTCTAGGTCCATCCACCTCACTACAAATAACTCAGTTTCGCTTCTTTTTATGGCTGAGTAATATTCCATTGTATATATGTGCCACATCTTCTTTATCCCTTCATCTGTTGATGGACACTTAGGTTGTTTCCATATCTTGGCAATTGTAAATAACATTGCTTTGAACATTGGGGTGCACGTATCTTTTCAAATTAGTGTTTTTGTGTCTTTCAGATATCTACCCAGGAGAGGAATTGCTGGGTAATATGGTACTTCTATTTTTAGTTTTTTGAGAAACTTCCATACTTTTTCCACAGTGGCTGTACCAATATACATTCCCACCAACAGTGTATGAGGGTTCCCTTTTCTCCACACCCTCACCAACATTTGCTATTCGTGTTCTCTTTGATGATAGCCGTTCTGATTATGTTATCTTAAGTGTTATCTTTAAAAGCCATTTTTCTTTTCTTTAAGAAGTATGATTCATTCATTTCACACGCTCACTTCTAATGTTATGAAAGAAGGTATCAGTGGGAGAGGATGTTTTCACAAAACCAAATCATCAGAACCGGCAGTTTGTACAGGACCAGAAAGTCCAGGAAAACCAATGATTCACGCTTTGAACTCCTGTGCAAATAACTGTAGGAGCATGCAGGCTATTCAAAGACCGTAAAACAAACAAATAAAAAGAGCTTCTTCTCTCTTCTCTCAGGATTCCCTCATTGGAACTGCGTACATCTTCCCAAGGCCAAACGCGAGGAGTTGAAAGACAGAAAAGATTTGGGTATTAGTTTCCTCAAACGAGTTTTTTGTGAAAAGCACTTAGTTTGAGAAGTGAATGGTGTAGAGGTCATTTCCTGATCCATCAATCCTGTCAGCCTCTGATCGCTCTGATGAGAGGTAGAACTTAAGGAAAAATGATCCCACACTGTAGAAAGGGAGGTGTGTTCATATAACTTTTTCTACCTAAAGTAAAAACGTGCCTTTCTTGGAGTAAACTCCTTAATACTAGTCAGTTGTAAAATATGCTTTAGGTAAAATGAATTTCCACCCGGATAATACTTTAAAAGTAACAAGTAATTATAGAGATGTTTGGAACATTTATTTATAACTATGGAACTTTTCTTCCGGAAAACTCAAAGTTCCCTCAGGGGAGATGGATGGCCAGCAAGATTGAGCAGGTTGTGTTATTTGCAAACATCTTATTTTTTAGGGAGGAACTACGTGTTTATTCTTAATATGTCATCAATATTCCTTGCTTCTTTTCATTTGTCCAACTATCCCTGTTGCTTGCACAGGAGAGTACTGTGTGTACAGAGAGTTTTCTCTACTTGAGAACTTGTTTGGTCTGTTCTTTTGGAAAAATAATTACACAGAGTGTCCAATACAGATATTAAAATTGGCGACATCTAGTCCTGTAGCAATGCAGGGTCAGGAGAGATTTGTTTGAGCTGAACTCATTGCATAAAAGACTATTTAGTTTTTTGAGAAGTGAGTCAACATCCGGCAGCATCCCACAATGTATCAGGCTGAGACGTTATATTTTCTTTCTCGTGTGTGGTACTGTATATAGTGTCTCCCTTCTTTCTAAATCTGCTCTTCCCAGACGGAGTTGGTCTAGCTGTTGTTTGTACTGAGTGGTTTTTGGGGAGGAGGGGTTAAGAATAGCAAGTACAATATTATTATTTTCAGCCCTCTCTTCAAAAAATGCCATGCACTGTATGCATTTACTTTTATGAAGTAAAAATGGTAATTCCCGGTAGAAGTACTCTAGGGAGGATGGGAAACAGATGCTCAGATTCAGGGATTGACTTTAAGGTACCATGGAAACCCAAGAGAACAGGAAAACAATTGCATAACACTCTGACTTAAAGGCACTGATTGATCAGATGACATGGACGTACCTTGTTTAATGGTGCTTTGCTGATACAGGTTGGCCTGATTTTCTACGGCTGCAAGGAGTCAGGGAACATTTTAATATAACTGATTTATCCTGTCCATCTCTTTTGACTCCACACTTTGGTGGGGAGATTGGTATCATGGGGAGGTACTCCTTTATTTAGATAGAGAAAAACAAAGTCTTGAAAGAATGACTAATAACCAAATTGTCAGATCACGAATTTGTGGCAAACACAGAAAAATCTCTTTAAAGGTTCTGTCGTGTGGGAATGACACGTGTCTTAGGATGAGCGCCCTGGAAGCAGATCTTGAGAAAAGGATTAGAATGCAAGTAGCTTACTGGGAAGTGATAGCAGGAAGCAGAGTTTCTTGGGAGGGTGGGAAATTTAGACAAGAAGGGAAGGAAGCCAATAATAAAGGGTGTGTACTGAGCAACGTACTGGTGCAGGTAACTAGGCTCAGTTCCTCTGAGGAACTCTGGGAAACAGTGTAGAACACTTTGAGTTGTCCAACCTGAAGAGCAAGAAAGCTGTGGGACTGATCTACGAGCTTTCGCCCTTCATTGAAAGACAACTGCCCTTGGGGATATTAACTTCCCAGTTGTTCCTGCTGTCCCTGAGCAAGGGCATGCTCCTGCAGCCCAAAAGAGCTCCGAGGAGAGAGTTGCATTGTCTTTGGCTTGTATAGGCATCAGAGGAGTCCTAGGTTATGAGCTGACACTGTTGCCACAGAATGCTAATAATTTATTTACCCAAAGAAGCTGAGAAAGAAAATGAATATATTGACATAAATGAATAAAATGAAATTTTGTTGAGGGGTGTTGTATGGACATGGCTTCAACATACCATCTTACAAAATACTTGTTAATTTCCAAGGGGAAAAGAGTAACTCTACAGTGAAAAATCTGGCAACCCACGTGAGTCTAGTGGTCAAAGTTAATATGACCAGTCATGAGAAAAATTAAACCACATGCCACCTGATAGATGCCATGAGAGCACAGCATCACTTCAAGGACAGTGCTGCCACAGAAGCATGACCTGACTCTAATCCTGAAGGAACATCAGATGAACTCTGCTTGAAGGACATTCTACAATATGTAACCTGCTCTGTAAACTTTAAAGGCGTCAAAGGCATGAAAATCAAGGAAAGACTGAAGAACTGGTCCACACTGAAGATGTCTAATTGTAACATGTGATTCTGGACTACATAATTTTCCCATAAAGGACAATTACTGGGATGACTGGAAAGCTTGAATGGAGTCTGGGGGTTAGATGTAGTGATATGTTGATGCTAATTTCCCAATATTAACGGTATATTGTTGTTACATAGGAGAGTATCCCTGTTAGTAGGAATTATACACTAAAGTGTCTGGGGGTGATGAGGTATTTTGGCAACCTACTCTCAAATGGTTCTGGATAAAACAGTCTTTCCGGCACCATTGTTGTAACTTTTCTGCACATTTGAGACTGTTTAAAATTAAATACTTCTTTAAAATGTAATTTAAAGAATCAAGGAAAAATTATGTAGAATTTATCCACTGCTCTTTCCTTTTAAAAGGTATCTTAGCTGCAAGAGTAAGAGAGGTGATTACACCTATAACTTATAAAATTCAAAGCTGTCACTGGCTACTTGTTTTTCTTCTTTGAAATGTAGATTGGGAAACAGAGAGCTAGGAAACAGAGAGAAAGACCGATGAAGCTGGCCTACAGAGCTGGATAGAAAAGAGAGATGGAGAGAATTTTAACAATTTTGAGTTCCTGATTTGGGTTTGTTCCTGAAACCCAGTTGCATTTCTGTCTCTGACTTTTATCCATTATCCTAATACCCTTCTAATAAATATCTCGTTTTCTTAAGCTAGCTAGATTTGGTTGACTTACTTGCAACCAAAAAATACTAATTAGAACTTGATATAAAAGAAATAGGGGCTGCAAAAGACAGACCCCGACATGTGGAGCTTGATGAGTTCAGGTGAGAAGAACTGAGGATTCGCTGGCCCTCATGTAGGACGATGGGAAACTGCAGGTCTCATGCAGCAGCAAGGCCAGCAGCCTAACCACCCTGCTGCCTCTGGGGACTCGGACTTCACGCCACTAACCCTGGAGCATTGAGGCTTGCTGGCAACTTGGTGGGGTGCCTGTGTTAGAAGCTGTAGGCAGGGTGGCCTCCAGCAAGGACTGCAGAGAGACAGGAGCTCCCTTCAGGTGGGCCTGTTGGAAAGCAGATAAGGGACATCAGTTCAGTGCATAGCCTTGTGAAGAAAAGGCATTTTCCATCTGAGGCCTAGCTAAGGAAGGCCACGAAGCTTGAGATGACCAAAGCCTTGTTTGGGTGGCAAGTGACAAATTCCCTGAGACCTGCAAAAAAATAAGTGCCTTGTTGAAGAAAATGAGGGATTTGGGGTATTTGAAATGGAGATATTTGGGGGAAGCTAGAAGAGTCAGGAAGCACTGATCTTCTTTCAAAAAAAACCCTCTGCTGCAAATCCACTGCCAGTCCAAAGACTTGATCCTTCTCACTGACCAGCAAATGGGCAGGAATACAGCCCAGGAGAGGCCAGAGCATTCCGGGACAGATCAGCCCCACTTTGTCACCACTGCCTGGCCTGTCACAGAACCTGAGGCTGATTCTGTAAAGCTCAACGCTAGCAGGAAGGACAGAGCGTTCACTTACGTTGTGAAGAAGCCATGAGGATCGGGGCCCTGCTTCAACTTGAGATTCAGAGTGTGATGGAAAACCTTTCTGTCACTGATATGAGTTTTGAGAACAAGATAAACAATCAGCTGACTAGCTGGATAAACAACAAGGTCCTACTGTATAGCAAAGGGCACTATATTCAATATCCTACGATAAACTGTAACGGAAAAGAATATGAAAAAGAATATATATGTATAACTGAGTCACTTTGCTGTACAGCAGAAATGAACACAACATTGTAAATCAACTCTACTTCAAGAAAATTTTAAAAATGCAATTTTAATGGAATTGTATTGCAAAAAACCTCATGGACTGTTAAGGTGGTATGGCCTTCCCAGCAAAAATCCTTCTCTGTTCTCAGAAATGACCCTGAAAGATTGGACAAAGGAACTCATTCTAACAGGTAGAACCTGAGACAGTCAGATTGGCACAGCAAAAAAACTCACTCTAATTAAAACTGCTGCAAGGTACTTTTATAGATGAGACCACAGAAGATAATTTCTTACCCCAGACCACAATTGGGCTATGAACACAGGTAGTCTAGTTCCAGAAATTCCACACCTATGGCATTTACTGATTCTGTTTTGTCCATCAAAATGAATCTAGAGGTTGAATTCTGCTTCTACCACTTATAAGTTGGGTAACACTGGACGAGTTACTTAACCTCTCTGTGCCTCAGTTTCCCCTCCTTTAAGTGGGAAGGATAATGATAGTGACTACCTCATGGGGTAGTTGGGAGGATTATGTGAATAAACAGAGGTAAAGCCCTTAAAATAGTACTCGGGACAGCTACTGTGTTGTTGCCATTGTTATTTACATTGTTATCAAACTTTAAGTTCTGCCTCAAGGACAAAAAGTGTTATTGCTGGGCCAGAGCTTCTGCATCACTAATCGACCCCATTGTGTCTCAAGGAGCCTGCTCAATGTTTTACAGCCAGGATCCGACAAACTCTTAACAGTAAGATCTCCAAATGGCCCCAAACTTTAGATGAAGGGAGATTATGAGGGCTAGACGCGTTTGACGCCTTCTATCGAATCTCATTAACTCAGACCACAGGAGGATGTGTTTTAATTAGGGAAGGAACTGTATTATCGAGTATTCTAAATTTAATTACAGTAGAAAATTCCTTAAAATCCTACGTGTTACCCAAGGAAGCATAATTTAGTTCTTGTCCTATTGGAATTCACAATTTAGTGGAAGAGACAGATTAAAGTCTAATACCATGTGGTCAGGAGCAATAGTAGTTTGAGAAGGAAATGTAGATTGGAGGAAGCGTTGAGAGATGAGTGATGAAGACATTCCAGGCCAAGATGACAGTGTGAGCCAATGTGTAGAGAATTTAGAATTTAAAACTTCATTACAGGGACTTCCCTGGCGGTCCAATGGTTAAGACTTTGCCTTCCAATGAACGGGGTGCGGTTCGGGGAGCTAAGATCCCACATGCCTCGCGGCCAGAAAACCAAAACATAACAGAGAAGCAATACTGTAACAAATTCAATAGACTTTTTAGAAAAAATTCATGGGCTTCCCTGGTGGCGCAGTGGTTGAGAGTCCGCCTGCCGATGCAGGGGACACGGGTTTGTGCCCCGGTCCGGGAAGATCCCACATGCCGCGGAGCGGCTGGGCCCGTGAGCCATGGCCGCTGAGCCTGCGCATCCGGAGCCTGTGCTCTGCAACGGGAGAGGCCACAGCAGTGAGAGGCCCGCGTACCGCAAAAAAAAAAAAAAAAAAAAAAAAAAAAAAAAAATTCATTACATGTTTGAGAATGCTGTGGAGTTCAGTGTAGCAAGCTAGAGCATGGCATAAACAATGGGAGATGCATCCAGAAAGGTAAGCTGGATGTTGAACGACATGAACTTCATACTTTTAAGCAAACATACGCTACTAGCATTAGTAAGAAAAAGCTCCTAGGAATTATTATACTTCAATGAATAGTAACAATATTTTAAATTATCCCGATAATTTAAGGAGATGAATATTGCTAAAATAAAGTTAGTAGCGTGCCTTGCATTTCTAAACTATTTCCTTTGACCTATCATTTATATTACAACATGCTGACATACTCTATCTTAACTCAGAAACTGTGTATTATCAAGATTAACAGTCAAATGTTATTATTCCAAATTATCCTAAGGCTTTCTTCATTTTTGCTCATAGATGATCACCTATTTACTCTTTTCTTGTTCTCACTGGAATTATAAAGTTTGCCACGATATTGCCTGGAGCACCATTTCCATGACTGTGTTTTACATAAAAAGTAAAGTGTGGTCCAAAAAATTGGGGAACCAATAGAATAAAGAAAATTAATGGGTTCTTGATTGCAGGACTATTGAGGGCCCTTCGTATGCTAATATTCATTGTGAAACACCAAAAAAGGATGGAGTAAAGAGCAGTTTTCAAAATTACTTGACCAACATTTACTTCGTGGACCACCTAGTAACACCTTGAGGAAGACCAGTGCTCTGTGGATTCCTGGGTGGGTAAACCTATTTGGGACCCTTCAGGTTATCACATAATGCCCGTCCAGGAGCAGCTGTAGCCCTTAGCTCCCAGACAGCCACGTGCAGAGCTGAATGGTGACAATGAACCCCTTTTATTGGAAACCCTCCTTTAGGATGGCTTACAGAACAATAATTAATTTTATTATAGGTTTGATTTTTCCTCTAAACCATTATTTTTTCAGTAAAATAAATACTGTCTACAGGTGTTTATTTTTATAATAACCTCTTTTATTTCCAGGTGTTTCTGAGCTTGGCAATTATACATTTCTCTTAGTCACAAAAGTTCGTGACAACTAGGAAAACAGAAGGTACTTTCTGTCTTCAGCCATGCATCTCCAAGTTCAAGAAATACACCGAGTCTTATTTTCTTCTGTAAGAAAAAAAAATAAAGTGTGCACCTTGAGGTGGTGAGGGGTGAAGGTGTTAGGAAGAAGTGTCCAAAGCTGGCGGAATGTTGGATTGAGGAAGCTTCTAAACATACCGAGTCCTGAGCCTCATGTAAGACCCCCTAAGTCAAAATATACAGGCAAGGGGCTTGGAATGTTTATCTTTAAAAAGCTTCCCAGGTGATGATGGTACAGCTGGCTGGCAGATTGACAGACTGTGGTGGGAAGCGGAGATTTGTTAAAGCTTGACGCCTTTGTCCCATGACCTCCTTCACATCCAGGTCTATGTGGCATTTGAGTCAGATTTACTTAGAGTGTTTTCAATTGTTTTTCTTTTGAGCCTATAATGATACTCCAAACAGAATCTTTGACTGTTTTCCCTCTCTCTCTTTATGGGTTTCTCTTATCTGACCATGTATTATATATTGATGTTTCCTCAGAGAGCTTTGAGTAATTCGATATTTGGTGAATTACATTTTTCACACGTTATACTCTTTTAGGAATCTAATTGCCTCATGGTCTCAACGACCACCCATACGCAGATAACCTCTTCCCCAAATTTCAGATTTCTGTTTCCAACTCCAGCTGGACTTGTCTACTTGTATGTTCCACAGTCATGTCAGATGCAATTTGTCTTCTCTCAGCTCCTGCTCTATGCCTCATACTGTGTGTTCTCTCTTTCAGTGGGTGGCATTGCCAAGTCCAAATCATAGGAGCCATTATTTTATTCATCCATAAATTTCATCTCCTATATTCCAACTTGATATTTCAAGTCCTGATCATTTTCCCTCCTAAATATTTACTGTGTCTCTCCCCAGGTTGCAGAATCTAGAATTCAGGCAAATAACAAATATTAGAATACTCTTTCTGAACAATATTTAAACACTCATTTTTTATAACGTTATATACGTATATAAAAACACCTGCTGAGATAGAAACAGCTGATTTACGATTGAACTTGCAAACAACCCGTTTGAAAATTGAATACTGACTATACTAGTAATTAGCTTCCAAATCAATAAATGTTTTAAATCTTATTGTAAATATTTGAGAAAAATGGTTATAATCAGAGTAGGATGAAGAGGTAGAGAGGCCCTTTAATGGGTATTCTGAAGTGATTTCCAGTTTTTTTCAAGAGCTTTAGAAATTTATGCTTCAGGGACTTCCCTGGTGGTGCAGTGGTTAAGAATCCTCCTGCCAATGCAGGAGACGTGGGTTCGAGCCCAGGTCCGGGAAGATTCCACATGCCACGGAGCAACTAAGCCCGTGCGCCACAGCTACTGAGCCTGTACTCTAGAGCCCGCGAGCAACAACTACTGAGCCTGCACGCCTAGGGCCCGTGCTCCAAAACAAGAGAAGCCACTGCAATAAGAAGCCCATGCAACGCAACAAAGAGCAGCCCCTGCTCACCGCAACTAAAGCCTGCGCACAGCAACGAAGACCCAATGCAGCCAAAAATAAAATTAATTAATTAATTTTTAAAAATAGAACTTCACTTTAAAAACAAGTTTATGGTTCGACAAAATATATCATTTCATTAGAAAATTTATTTCTTTCTTCTTTTTTTGTTGTTGTTCTTTTTTTCCAATGTATTTTGTGTTTCCTGGATTAAATGACTGGTTTTTTTGTAGTTGTGATATTTGGACTGAGTTCTAGTTATCGGATGTTAGAACTCATGGAGCGCAGTAGGTAACTAAAATTTGCTCATCAAATATTCATTACCTACTGTAATCTGGGGACGGAGAAGGATATGGACTGCAAAGGGGCTTGAGGAAACTTTTCAGCGCGATGAAAATATCATACGTACGTTGTGGTGATGGTTCCAGGATTGTATGCATTTGTCAAAACTGTACCTTATTGCATGTAAGTTATACCTTAATAAACCTGACCTTTTAAGAAGCTCCACGTACAATAAAAAGTACCCTGTGGGCGGGCCTCTTAGCTGGGCAGGGCCTGATGACCAGGAGAGGGCAACTGAGGCACAAGAGTATAGGGCGACTCAAATGCACGGTGATGGGGTGTGGACTGCCGGAGGCCACAGTTCAGTTGTGACCATGGCTGTGAAGGAAAGAGGCTAGAACTTTGAGACCAATGACAGAGGATTTAATTGGCTGGCAGGGTCAGGGAGAAGGACCTGAGATCTGAGGTGTCTGTGGAAGGTGGCTGGTGAAGATGTGAAGAACACTATTCCAGACAGAAAGAGCTGACGTCCAAAGGTCCTGAGGCAGTAAGGGCTTTTCGGGTTTGAGGAAGAGAAAGGAGGCCAGTATGGCTGGGGTGCAGAAAGTGAGAGGAGCAACAAACTTATGGTTACCAAAGGGGAAAGGTCAGGGGAGGGGTAAACTGGGAGTCTGGGATGAATATATACACACTACTGTACATAAAATGGACAATCAACAAGGATCTACTGTAGAGCACGGGGAACTCTACTCAATATTCTGTAATAGCTTATATGGGAAAAGAATCTGAAAAAGAATGGATATATGTATATGTATAACTGAATCACTTTGCTGTATACCTGAAACTAACACAACATTGTAAACTAACTATACTCCAATAAAAATTAAATTTTAAAAAAATGAGGAGCCAGCTCCCATAGAACTTTATCAAGTTGATCAAAAATGGTCAACCCTGAAGAATAGTAAGCTTATTGGACTTCAAAAATAGAGAATCTTTTGGGTATCCAGGCAAAACAGATCAGTTAACTTACAAAGGAAAAAAAATCAGGATGCTCTCAGACTTCTTGACAACAAAATTACATGTGACAAGGTAATGCAGCAATAACTACAAAATTCTTAAAGAAAGAAAATATGTCCCAAAGATTTCCTACATAGCCAAGGTGTATTTAACGTATAAAGAAAAGAGCTAAACTGTTTTGAAAATACAAAAATTCAGGAAACACATTCTTCAAGGAGAAGTTCTTTAAGATCTTCTTGAAGAATTCATACCTCACAAACTACAGCCAACCTAAAGATAACTAGGAACACAAAAGCAAAAAGAGTGGTCAATATCTTTAAAATATCTTCATGCCACAGACAAGAAAGAACTTTCATCTGGGAAACCAGATGCTGATTTCCCATTCTTGCAACCAGCCCCAGTGTCTCCAAGTGATTCTATTCAAATCACTTACTTGGCTTGGGGCTCCTAAAATGGGAGGATGTGAATAAGAAACTGTTGGCAGTTAAGACTGGGGCCAAACTATAGAGGGAAACAGCCAAGAAGTGGTAGCTTCATATCAAGAGAGAGCCCTGTTCAGTGCTGGAACACTCGGTTTCACTTTCAATCACTTATTTCTATGTGCTGATCACTGTTCTAAACACCAGGGATACAGCAGTGAACCCAAAAGATAATGTCCCCGGTCTCATGAAGCTCATCCTCTATTGAGGGAGTGGGGCAGAAATCGACGTGTATACAAATCTGTGTGTGTGCACGCAGGTACATACGCATTATAATATCAGGTGGTGGTAAATGCCAGGAAGAAAAATAAAGTTGTGCATGCACGCTTGCGTGCGCGCGCGCGCGTGTGTGTGTCTCGGGGGTTATTAAAGAATGACTGAGGGCTTCCCTGGTGGCGCAGTGGTTGAGAGTCCGCCGGCCGATGCAGGGGATGCGGGTTCGTGCCCCGGTCCGGGAGGATCCCACGTGTCGCGGAGCGGCTGGGCCCGTGAGCCGTGGCCGCTGAGCCTGCGCGTCTGGAGCCTGTGCTCCGCAACGGGAGAGGCCAAAACAGCAAGAGGCCCACATACCGCAAAAAATAAAATAAAATAAAATAAAAAATAAAAGAATGACTGAGATAGAGGCATGCTCTTTGTATAGGATGATCAGGAGAAGCATGTGGTGGATCGGATACCTGAAGGAAGTGACAGCTCAAGCCACAAGTATATTGAAGGAAATGCACTGAAACCAAGAGAACAACAGCAACGAGGAAGAGTGTGTTTGATATTTTCAAGGGATGGCAAGGAGTTGCATGACTGTGAGAGTGGGTGCGCAGAGAGAAAGAAGAGGTTGGAGAAAGCGAAGAGAACCAAAGAACTCAGAGCCCTGCAGGTCACCGTAAAACCAAATGGTTCAATTTACATTCCCACCAACAGTGCAATGGGAAGCAGCCGCATAGCACAGGGAGATCAGCTCGGTGCTTTGTGACCACCTAGAGGGGTGGGATAGGGAGGGTGGGAGGGAGACACAAGAGGGAGGGGATATGGGGATATATGTATACGTATAACTGATTCACTTTGTTATGCAGCAGAAACTAACACACCATTGTACAGCAATTATACTCCAATAAAGATGTTAAAAAAAACACCCTGAATTGCTCTCTAAGAAAGGTTTTTAAGCAGAGAACTAACATGTTCTGGCATTTTTTCCAGTCTATCTATCATAATGTGAATCTATCTATCATAAAGTATAAAAAGGCATGCAGTGAAAAGTTTCCTTCCTACTCCTATGACTATGATCTCACAGCCTCCCGTTGTGCCCACTCCCCCAAGAAACCGCTGCTAACAGTTTCTTGTGAATTTTGCCAGCACTGCTTTTTTATTTTTACTCTTTAAAAGTTTTTTTAAATTGAAATATAGTTGATGTACACTATTATATAAGTTATGGGTGTACAATATAGTGATTCACAATTTTAAAGGTTATACTCCATTTATAGTTATTATAAAATATTGGCTCTCTTCCCCGTGTTGTACAATATATCTTTGCAGCTTATTTCATACATAATAGTTTGTACTTCTTAATCCCCTACTCCTATCTTGCTTCTCCCTTCTTCTCTCTCCCCACTGGTGACCACTAATTTGCTCTCTCTGTGAGTCTGCTTCTTTTTTGTTATATGCACTAGTTTGTTGTATTTTTCAGATTCCACATATCAGTGATATTATACGGTATTTGTCTTTCTCTGTCTGACTTATTTCACTTAGCATAATACCCTCCGAGTCCATCCATGTTGTTGCATGTTGTAAATGGCAAAATTTCACTCATTTGTTTAGCAATTGTACATAATGCTACTATGAACGTTAGGGTGCATGCATCTTTTTGAATTAGTGTTTTGTTTCTTTCGGATATCTACCCAGGAGTGGAATTGCTAGGTCATATGGTGGTTCTGTTTTTAGTTTTTTGAGATTGCCAGAGCTTCTTTATGCATATGTGAGTGTATACAAAACTTAATTTTTTATCCTTCTTTTTTACACTAATGGTAGCATCCTAGGCAAGACTATTCTGCCCCATGCTTTTTTATTGAAAAAGTATATCTTGTTATATAAATAACTTGAAAATCTCCTTATCTGCACACAGAGAGAGGTGAATTCTCAAGAAATGGATGGATCTAACTTATTTACTGCTGCCCTATTGATGGGCACTATTATGAGGTAGGTATAATTCTGGTTCTCGTTTTACAAATGAAGAAACTGAAGGATAGAAAAGTCCAAAAATGTGTTCAAAGATGTGTTCCTAGCAGTAGGACTACCCATGTAGTCTGACTCCAAACACAGGCTCTTACCCAATACTCCACAGGGACTCTTTAATCCGATTTTACACTTTTGCCAATATAAAAGGTGAAAGTAGTATATTCCCCCCCATGCATAAGCATTTGATTGATCTGTTATCAGTATAGGGTCAGAGAGAGGTTTTTTTGAGATAATATGGGGAAACCTGCATGCTTATGTGCTGTCGGGAATGATCAAGGGGAGCGGGGAATTTTTAAATTAGGAGACAGGTGAGGATTGCTGGAGTGGAGCCTTGAGCAGGTAAGAGCAGGTGGATCTTAGTGCACCTTAGACAGGATTACAGGAAGTTCATCGATAGTGACATACAGAACAGAATACATGGGCACGCATGCTACAACATGGGCTGGTGGGACGCTGGAAATCTGTGCCAGCTCTCTTTGGACTGCTCCATTTTTTCTCAGTGAATTAGCAAAGCAGGTCTTCAGCTGAGAATGTGGATGAAGGAGAGGAAGACATGAAGCAGTAGTTAGCAGGGAGAGAGAGAATGAAAGAACTAGAGAAACATAGGATGATTGGGAGGCAGCATTAGGAGGCCCCTTGAAATTCATGGTCATGATGATGAAGCAAGAGCAACCAACATGGTGTTTCTCTGGCCACGTTTAGTTGAACAGATCCAGGGGTGGAGTAGGTAGAAAGGTGGATTTAATCAGAGTTGGGGTTTCAATAGCAAGTTCAACCAGGTGAGAACGTGCAATACCAGTATCAGAGACACCAGACTTTAAACTGAAAACTGTTACTAGAGATAGAGGTGGACATTTTATAATAATAAAAAGACCAGCTTACCAAGAGATGCAACAAGTTTAAATTTGTATGGACCTAGAAACTTAACCTGAAAAATACAAATTTTTAAATGACAGAACTTAGAAATGAATGAATTCATTTTCTTAGTAGGAGATTTTAACACAATTCTCTCAGTAATCCATAGAAGAAATAGACAACAGCAAGAAAAAAGGATTTAGAATATTTGAATAGCATGCATAACAAACTTGGCCTAATTGAATATATATTAAACACTGTACCCAATAACTCTAGAAGAGAGGATCTTATCAAATGCACATGGATGATTTATCAAAATCAACCAAATTTGGAACATAAAGCAATTCTCAACAAATTTCAAAGGATTGAAATCAGAATACTATTTCTGATCATGGTAGATATTAACTAGATAGAAAAACAAAAAGAAAACTTTAAAATACCCATATGTTTGAAAATTAAGCAATATACTCCTAAATAATCCATCAAAGAAAAAAGTCATAATAAAAATCAGAAAAAATGTTAACTGCAAAATAACGAAAATACTGTTTATCAAAACTTATGAGATACAGCTAAAGCTGTGCTTGGAGAGAAATATATAGCCTTAAATACATATGGTAGAAAACGAGAAAGGTTAAAAATTAATGATCTAATTATTCACTCAAGGAGGTAGAAAATGAACACAAATTGAATCTAAAGAAAATAGAAGGGGGACTTCCCTGGTGGCGCAGTGGTTAGGAATCCACCTGCCAATGCAGGGGACACGGGTTCAAGCCCTGGTCTGGGAAGATCCCACATGCTGCGGAGAAGCCACCGCGATGAGAAGCCCGCACACCGCAACGAAGAGTAGCCCCCGCTCGCCTCAACTAGAGAAAGCCCACGCTCAGCAACGAAGACCCAATGCAGCCAAATATATATATATATATATAAATTAAAAGAAAATAAAATGGAAGGAAATGATAAAGATAAGAACATCAATCAATGAGCTAGAACGCAAATATAAAGTACAACAATCAGCAACCAAAAATTTGTTCCTTATAGTAAATTACAAGGTTGACTTTTGGTCTAGAAAATTCTCTTCGACCTTATAAATATCTAGGATGCCAAATATGTTAATTCTTTAATTCAAAACATGAATAATACAGGTTTAATTATCTTTACAACTTGTATACTTAATATTAAATTTTCCAAGTTTAAAATATGGATACTCACTAAGAAAATAATTATGCCACTCCCAATGATTTTGAGTGTTTTTTCCTAGGAAAATATTGTTAGGCTTCGTTCTCAGCAAGTGGATTTGTAGTCTGTTTGTTTTTTAAGTACCAGTGGTATCGATCAGTGTGCCACTAGGTCTTTGTTTAAGACACTGATGGGACACAGTGAACCATTTTATAGTTGCTATATCAATGACTCCAAACATAAAGGAAAAGTTGGGTACATACCTATTTTCTCAGATTTGAATTATTCTATTCCCAATTTTCAAGTAAAGTTAGTTTGTAATCCTCATTCAGCAGGTACCCAGTTGAAGTTTGTAATTCATTGGCTCTTAAAATATGTAAATGTCTTCTTATCCACTTGCTAAAAATCATTAACAGAATTCATTATTCTCTCCTTTTTCCTGACTTTTTGGAGCATACAACTCTTAATAATATTAGAACGTCTGATTGGATTCTCCAGATCTCAAGGCTGTGTCTGAACCTATTCACGGCATAACTGCTACCAGCAGTTGGTTCAGTGTGAGGACTTGGATGGAATTCATGTGTGCAATTGGTGTATCACATAACTGTATTTTATTCTCTTTGTGACATGCCATATTTCCAGCATGTCACAACCCTTACTTTTTTAGTTCTAACTCCTCCAGGACAACAAACACCAAAAAGAAAGAAACCATTGGGTGGCCGCTCGAGTACTGACCTCAGAACTGGTCCCAGAAGTTGGATGTCCACACCATGAAAAATAAACACACCCCATCATTGCTGACACTAATTGTGTCCTTCACTTGTGTCTTCTCAGAAGAAAAGCCAAGAATGAAATTGCCATGAAGGACAAGTTCCTTCCCATCACTGGGAGTGGCCTCTTTACTACAGGGTTGAAGCCCAGCACTCACTTGCTGCGGGCTCAGTGCACATGGTCAGTGCCTGTGCTATTCATAGCACGTGAAGAAGGAAGGCGAGACCATCTCCTGGGACATCTAGCTTCCATGACTCAGCAGCAAATCTTTTTGCAAAAGTTAAGAGAAAGTATAATAGGCAAAAAATAGGTGAGAGGAGACTTAACGACATTACTCAGAACTTTCCTTTATGATACATAATTATCTATGATATGTCATCACTTAACATAGTTTTATGTATTACCAGATTTGTAAGTGATTAACTTTTTGAACACTTACAGAGTTGGACTATTGAGAGGAAAATGTGGTATTGGTCAGTCACCAGCAGGGTAAGTCTGAGTTAGCAGGCCCATTTCACTCTCACACATTCTCCTACATCAGCTCCATTAGTAACCAGGTTGGTACTTAGACTTCCATATACTAAGTCTGGCCACATGGCTTGCCTCCTGAGCAGTCGCACAGGACCCCACGCTTAGAAGGTCCCTGTGCTTAGAGGTCCCTGGGCTTGGTTTAATGCTCTGCTGTCCCTGTCTTGAATCCTTAATGATTATTAAACAAATAGGTTCATATTTTCATTTTGCACTGAGCCCTCAAATGAGGAAGGCAGTCTTCCATATACCATCCATTAAATTTTATTTCTTAACTTGTTCTGCCTGGGTGAAGAAGAGGAATGCTATTTACTTGAATAGCTACTCAAAATCCCAATACATCAAATCATATAAATTATCATATAATTATTTAACAATTAAAGGCACAATTTAGGGAATTATACCATGTAATATAGAAACCCGATATAGAAACCCAATTTCTTTAGGTGTATGGTTAGCTTGTTTATTTGAGATGTTTCTTGTTTTTTGATGTAGGATTGTATTGCTATAAACTTCCCTCTTAGAATTGCTTTTGCTGCATCCCATAGGTTATGGGTGGTCCTGTTTTCATTGCCATTTATTTCTAGGTATTTTTTGATTTCCTCTTTGATTTCTTTAGTGATCTCTTTGTTATTTAGTAGCATATTGTTTAGCCTCCATGTGTTTGTATTTTTTACAGTTTTTTTCCTGTAATTGAGATCTAGTCTCATAGCGTTGTGGTTGGAAAAGATACTTGATACGGTTTCAATTTTCTTAACTTTACCAAGGATTGATTTGTGACCCAAGATATGATCTATCCTGGAGAATGTTCCACGAGCACTTGAGAAGAAAGTGTATTCTGCTGTTTTTGGATGGAATGTCCTATAAATATCAATTAAGTCCATCTTGTTTAATGTATCATTTAAAGCTTGTGTTTCCTTATTTATTTTCATTTTGGATGATCTGTCCATTGGTGAAAGTGGGGTGTTAAAGTCCCGTACTATTATTGTGATACTGTCGATTTCCCCTTTTATGGCTGTTAGCATTTGCCTTATGTATTGAGGTGCTCCTATGTTGGGTGCATAAATATTTACAATTGTTATATCTTCTTCTTGGATTGATCCCTTGATCATTATGTAGCGTCCTTCTTTGTCTCTTGTAATCGTCTTTGCTTTAAAGTCTATTTTGTCTGATATGAGAACTGCTACTCCAGCTTTCTTTTGATTTCCATTTGGATGGAATATCTTTTTCCATCCCTCACTTTCAGTCTGTATGTGTCCCTAGGTCTGAAGTGAGTCTCTTGTACACAGCATATATACAGGTCTTGTTTTTGTATCCATTCAGCCAGTCTGTGTCTTTTGTTTGGAGCATTTAATCCATTTACTTTTAAGGTAATTATCGATATGTATGTTCCTATTACCATTTTCTTAATTGTTTTGGGTTTGTTATTGTAGGTCTTTTCCTTCTCTTGTGTTTCCTACCTAGAGTAGTTCCTTTAGCATTTGTTGTAAAGCTGGTTTGGTGGTGCTTAATTGTCTTAGCTTTTGCTTGTCTGTAAAGGTTTTAATTTCTCCATCAAATCTGAATGAGATCCTTGCTGTGTAGAGTAATCTCTGTTGTAGGTTTTTACCTTTTATCACTTTAAATATGTCCTGCCACACCCTTCTGGCTTGCAGAGTTTCGGCTCCCAGTGTCTGGACACCTTTCCTCCTTCACGGCTCCCTCCCACTGGTGCAGGTCCCGTCCCTATCCTTTTGTTTCTGTTTATTCTTTTTTCTTTTGCCCTACCCAGGTACGTGGGGGGTTTCTTGCCTTTTGGGAGGTCTGAGGTCTTCTGCCAGCATTCAGTAGTGTTCTGTAGGAGTTGTTCCACATGTAGATGTATCTCTGATGTATTTGTGGGGAGGAAGGTGATCTCCGCGTCTCACTCCTCTGCCATCTTGAAGGCCTTCCCTTCATTTCTTTTTATACCCTTGAATGTCTAGCCTAGAACTCTGTGACCATATTCATAGTAGATGATCTCTAGATACTTGCTGAATGAATAAACAAATGAAACAAATGAATAAAGTGGTATTGGTCAGTCAGCTGAATTCTTCATTTGTCTTCAGAAAGGTGATAGTAGCAAGAAGCTCTGGAGTCTTTGGGCATCAGAAAGGATAAGAAATGAGAAGGGGGGGGCAATAAAGAAAATATTGGCCTTCTTTTCACCAAGATTCAAAGGAGGACCAGGAGAAAAGGCCAACAGAATGAGCCACTCCTGAGGCCAGGACAGCCTGCAAGCAGGCATGGTCTTCCAGCTCTCCAGGGTTCCTCAGTCCATCTCCCTTCTGACCTGCCACTGACATTCAGAGGGTCCCAAAATAAAGCCGAGCAGAAATATCTAGTTATATTTACATCTTAATGGCAGGGGAAAATATATTTGCAGAGCCAAACATTGTTTTACCAGTAACCTTACTACCTGCAATCTAAAAGACATCACAGAGCCAAACATTGTTTCACCAGTAACCTTACTACCTGCAATCTAAAAGACAGCACATTCGTTTTTCTTTTGTTTGCTTTGCTTATTTCTGGAAATGTGGTTTCTCTTTAGAATAGCTCCAGGGTGGAAGCATGTGAATACTCCTGAGTTATTAAAACCACCACCACAGTCTTCATATTCAAACGTGGCAAATATAGAAGGTGACTCCCATTTCACCAAGCTATGAAAATAATATTTGGGGGAGAAAATAAGAGGAGAGAGCCCTCTACATACATGCAAGCAATGCCTAAAAGTGATCTGACCCTTTGCTCTTCAAAGTTTGGGCATCTAAAGAGAAACATCATGGGGCCACACCTTCATTTGGCTAAGTATATGGTTTTAAGACACTAAACTACTCATTTACAAGTTTCTGCTTAGATTTTCAACCACATTTTAAGCACGAAAGTTTGCGGCTCGTGAGTTAACAAGATGCCACCAAAGAAAACATTGCTGCATGGGGTGTTGCTCCTGAGATCCTTGGAAACAGCAGATCGTACTGGGTTCCCTGTGACCCTCTGCATTTGAAAAGCATTGGTTTGCTAATAGTTGGTTTCAGGCTGCAGTGGTCCACAAACTGTTTTGTTCTTTTTCTATGGTCTGTGAATGATATGCCTCAAGGAATGATGGCTGATACTTTTTTCATTTTCCTCCCTAATTTTCTCACTAAAAAATGTTTAATTAGTGAAAAGGCAACATATTTATAGATATAATAAAACAGTAGAGGAAAGACTGTTTTAAATATACACACAACATGTTGTGTTTAGATACACACACCCACACACACACACACACACACACACACACGTATATTTTAAGGATACTTTAAATTCATACACATGTGATTCAGAAAACTATACTGTTATGTTTCCCTAGAGTATGATGAAAGTGAACTGTCATATGAACAACAAATTTTTTGAGGTGTTTAAAAATAAAAGGAATATATGTATGCAAAATCTATAAAAGGAATGTTTAAGTTAAGTAATTTAAGATCCAAGAAGTGAAATATATTGAAGACTCACAGTAGCAGACACTCCCTACGCACTATCTTACTGCTCATAAGGACTTTAAAATAGGTATCATGTCCTCATATTAAAAATATGGAAACTGAGACTAAGAGAAGCTAAAATGAATTCTAATTCTAATAAAAGATGAATGAATAGTTATGTTAACAATTTCTAAATTTGCTATTTGCTCTTACATCATGATTTAAAAGTGACAGTATAGTAAAAATTGGCAACACAATATTTTGAATGACAACACTAATGCTCTTTAGTCGATTTTTTCCCCAAAATCCTTAATAGAAAAGCCCAAACCAGGAGTTTAATGGAGGCTGAAAAGAAAGGTGCTGGGATCAGGAAAACAATAGAAAAAGTAATGTATTCCACAGGGCTATAGAACATAATAAATAATTATTATGACAAATAATATATGAGAAAAAATGTTTCAGAGAGTCATTCAGTAAATTGTGTTGTATATGAAATAATTTAATTAAAAATTAATTTAAGTTGAGAATTATATTGTATTTTACTAAATTTAATAGAAAATTCCAGTTATCAGTAAGATTTGGCCACCTAAGTAAACGAAACTATAAGTTATTAGGGACCAATAATTATTTTTTTAATTGAAATACAGTTGATGTATGATGTTATGTTAGTTTCAGGTGTATCACACTATGATTTGACATTTGCATACACTATGAAATGATCGCTACAATGGGGACCAATAATTCTTGCTTACACCTGCAATGCTTTATTCATTTCCCAGGCTGTCAAATGTTCAAACAAGTAGTGAGATCTCCATTCTCACAAAAATTTGCAGCAGATATATTTTCCAAGCTCGAACTGTAGTTCCAGCAGCATTTTTCAGACCTCCATGGAAGTATGAAGGACATTTTTCAGATTTCAAAATGTATTTAATAACAATATAAAATTTATTTAACTAATGAAATTGAGGAGCTTCCATTTACCTTCAATTGAGGGTAATTAATTTGCAGTGTAATGACAGGATAAAAGGCAAATATCAAGAGGCAAATCTAATAGAATTCTATCAATGCCTTCCAAGTAATGAATATGCTCAACTAAAATCGCATGCTTATGGACTGATATCAGTATTTAGCTGGATCTATCTGTGTGAAAAGACATTTTCAAAGATGGAATATGTAAAATCTCATTTCATTAATAATGTCCTTTTGCAGTCAATTTCGATGATAGAGAACAACAACGTTGAACATTTGGCAAAATTTAAGGAAAGGATCCTGAAATGGGATTTTATTTATTAAGTCACTAATGTTAGGGGTTTTATCCATCAGAGTAGGTGTCATTTATTGCAACAGTTTGCCTTATGTAAGCTTAACCACAGAATCACCTACTTAAAACAAAACAAAAATTATTTTTTTACTGAGGTGTAATTGACATACAACATTAGATTAGTTTCAGATATACAACATAATGATTTGATATTTATATATATTGTGAAATGATCACTACAATAAGTCTATAGTTAACATCCAACAATTTTTTTTTAATTTAAATCATCCCACTATCTATAGCGCATGAGCTAGGACTCAAATTATAACCTCAATATAT
Organism: Stenella coeruleoalba; assembly: GCF_951394435.1. Classification (NCBI taxonomy): domain Eukaryota; kingdom Metazoa; phylum Chordata; class Mammalia; order Artiodactyla; family Delphinidae; genus Stenella; species Stenella coeruleoalba. The sequence goes on along the minus strand of NC_137149.1, from coordinate 143,006,606 downwards.
TTTGTCTCATTATGATACACAAATTATGCTATCTCTAATTATATTTAATACAAACTAAATGTGCTATGACCTTAACTCTTACATCCCATTTAATATTTATACCTATCACATTGGGAATTATTTTGTCTTACAGACGAGAAAGACTAAGGCTCGGAGTGGTCAATTAATGTGTCTTAAGTTACTGAGCCAGAACTTAACCCATGTATGTCTGTCTCTAAGTATGTCTTTTCACGTATAACTCTAACTGATGTCTACTTATTCCCATGACAGCTCACAGCGCAGTGGGGCTGAAGTGCTCAGAGCTAAAATGAGAACAGTGCAGTGTGGAGCCCCTGGTGTGTTCTGGTTCCCCCCCTGGTTATAGATCCTACTAAATGTATCCATCTCCTAGTCCGTCTTCTTTATACTCTGATTTTACTCAAAGTGGCCACTTAATTAAAGTTTAGGTATCAATGTTCTGACTTCATTATAGCTTAAATTTAAAATTAAACATGTCATATGTCCATAAAAAGATGGGTACACCAATGTTCACCGTAGCTTTTTTCATGACAGAAAAAACTAACTAAATGCCCATAAACAGGAGTATGAATAATCAAATTGTGGTATATTTATATAATGGAATACTACTCATCAATAAAAACAATGGACTACTGATACATGATCAAAATAAATGGATATAAAAAGTATTATGCTCAGTGAAAGAAGTCAGACACAAAAGAAGACTTGTTGTACAATTCCGTTTCTATAAACTTCAAGAAATGGCAAAACTAATCCATGGAATGAAAAACAGAATAGTGTTTGCTTCTGGCAAACAGAGGGAACAGGCCAGAAAAGAAAATGAGAGAACTTTTAGAGTAATGCAATTGTTCTATGTGTTGATTTGGGTGTAAACAGTTATTAAAGCTTAATGAACTGTACACTTAAGATACACATAGTTTACTATATGTATTTACACTTTAATTTTTTTAAAAACCAAGTTTCTGGGGCTTCCCTGGTGGCGCAGTGGTTGAGAGTCCGCCTGCTGATGCAGGGGACACGGGTTCATGCCCCGGTCCGGGAGGATCCCACATGCCGCGGAGCAGCTGGGCCCGTGAGCCATGGCCGCTGAGCCTGCGCGTCCGGAGCCTGTGCTCCGCAACAGGAGAGGCCACAACAGTGAGCGGCCCGCGTACCGCAAAAAAAAAACCCAAAAAACAAACAAAAAAAAAACCAAGTTTGTTAAAGGCCCCAGATTTGATCTGAATTCTTTTTATTTATTTATTTTATTTTTGGCTGCATTGGGTCTTTGTTGCTGCGCGCAGGCTTTCTCTAGTTACGGCGAGCAGGGGCTACTCTTCGTTGTGGTGCACGGGTTTCTCATTGCAGTGGCTTCTCTTGTTGCGGAGCACGGGCTCTAGGCACGCGGGCTTCAGTAATTGTAGCACACAGGCTCAGTAGTTGTGGCACACGGGCTTTGTTGCTCCGTGGCATGTGGGATCTTCCCAGACCAGGGCTCGAACCCGTGTCCCCTGCATTGGCAGGTGGATTCTTAACCACTGCGGCACCAGGGAAGCCCCTTATCTGAATTCTAATGCTACCTTAAGCCCTAACAGCTTTGAAACAATGCTAAGTGCATCCCAGCAAGCATGTTTAATTTACTGCATCAATTCGCCGCCTTACTTGGAAACAACCACAGAACCGTTGGCCAAAGTATGGTGCAATTCAGAGGGAAAACGAAAAGAAAACGTACTCTTCTGAGTTAGATGGTCTACAGGGTTAAATTGAAAGTAGCGTCATAGTTGTCCATACAGTGTTTTCTAGCAGGTTGGATGCTGCAGTGACTGTTGTTCTCCATATACATAAGGGTGTCTGAAAGTTTCAAGTGGGATCACAGGTTTTTTCCTTACTGTGCATGTTAAACATGTAATTCCTTTTGTATAGCCTATAACTTTGCTATGGTACTAGAGAATAATGTGAATGTGAAAATGATGGTGGGATAATAGAAGAAAACCTGTAGTAAGAGGCAGGCAAATTGATTTCCAATCCTGTGGTAATGAAATTAATTCATGTATTTTGGAGTTGGTGACAGTATTTTTCACAGGTCTAAAACAATGAAAAAAATATCTCTCACTTCAACTAAATTCACAGTTAACACCCACTTGGGAATCTTTAAAAAGTTTCCTGAGAATGTCTTTATTTTATTTAGTTTTGATAAGTTTGCGATCTGTTCTTTGAGAAAGAAAAAAAAATGTCAAGTGAAGAAATATTATAAAAGGCATTGTTTCATGGTTTCTTCAGGCATTTTCGTAGATGCCATCTTGGTATATCAAAGTGCCTCTAGTGAGCTTACCTTAACCTCTTCACAAAGAAATGATGGACAGATTTCTTGTCTTAACTTTATTGGGATATCTTTGTATCTTTTTATCCGGATATCTTTGTATGCCCAGCATGCATTTGGCACTATGCCTAGTACAGAGTAAGTGCTGAAAACAACGGATGGGTGGATGGATGGATGGATAAGAAACTTTGGCAAGTCTATTGCGTGTAACATCACAGACTTACAAAAAGAAAAACCGGTTTTTCTTACTACTGACTCATAGAAATATCATTTGGGGCCTTATTTAAAAACTGAAATTAAGAGGCTACCAATCTCCTACTTCAACAGGTGCCTCTGTGACCATTAGGTAGATGAGTAATCTGCAGCCTTTTGGTGTACATGGAATGCTATTGCTTAGCAAGAGTGTGTTTTAGAAAATTATAACCATTCTTCAAATTTGGGGACAAATGGCTAGATTGTATTAGCCAAACTCTCTCTTGAAATATGAATTTTATTTTAGGAAACAAATGAAACAAAAAAAATTTCTCACACCAGTGTCATGGAGGAACTTGGTGAAGGTCTGAATTTCTGGGCCTTTCTTATGATTAGACACAGTGAAGTGTTCAGTTTTTCTATTAGATCCATCTTCTTCTGCAACTCTCCTTGCTCCCCCTTCCCACCCTCACCCTCCCTTGTGAGTTCTCCATGGGCCCCTGAGCTGGACAGTGGTCCCTTTGCAATCCAATGCCTCATTTGATCCACACTGCTTCCTTCTTTGCAGTCCTTTAGATTTGGTTTTTCTCAAATAACCTGTTCTCTTGTGAGGTCTCCCTCGAGTCCTGAATAGAATCTACCACCAAATTTAAAATATCCAAATGCATAGAGAACTTCTGTCTCTCATGGTGACCAACACTTCTTCTACCACAGAGACCAATTCTGGCCTCTTACGGGTGGTGGCTTCTCGCTGTTTGACACAGTAACACCAACAAAAGCAAAGACTCAGCCCATGTACCTTAATAAAGTATGAACTTGAATGTGGAGCAGGAGGTCTTGAGCTATTACAGGAAAACATAATGACAAGGAGGACTTGCCTCTGGTTTGGAATCAGCCTGAAATTGTAGGCAAATCCCTTGACCCCCACCCTAGACGGAAAGCCACAAGAACAAGGGAGGACATCATCTCTCGATGACAGCCCATCAGATTTAAAGAGAAATAAGAAGTTCCATCTGTTTTAAAAGATTTTCTAACTTTGTAGAATTAGATCACAAAACTTGAATTTTAATGGGGTCTCCAGGCCACCGTCCCATCATTGTAGTCACTACTTTCCTTTCACTATTGGGGACACTGAACATGGCCTCTTTGGGCTGTTACTTAATTTTATATTTCTATCAAGGAATAACTATGTCTAGGTTTTTAGATATTTCTATCTAAAAAATGCCAAAACCCCCATATTTTTTTGCATATAAATGTCATTCTTTCAAAAGAGAGACTTTGCCAGGTTTCAGGTGAGAATAGGCATTTCAACTTTTTTTTTTTTTTTTGCGGTACGCGGGCCTCTCACTGCTGTGGCCTCGCCCATTGCGGAGCACAGGCTCCGGACGTGCAGGCTCAGCGGCCATGGCTCACGGGCCCAGCCGCTCCGCGGCATGTGGGGTCTTCCCGGACCGGGACACGAACCCGCGTCCCCTGCATCGGCAGGCGGACTCTCAACCACTGCGCCACCAGGGAAGCCCTATTTCAACATTTTTGATGGTGACAAAAGCTCATGTTTTCCAGAGTTGTTAAATTTCTTGCTTAATCTGATTTATTTTATTTCTGACTTGGCCTATTATTATTTACTTGTCATCACTTTATTCCACCTGATTTTATTATAAATTGTTTAAATTTTTTTAGATTTTAAAAATTGAGGCAAGACATGTGGTCTTATCCTTTGCCTCTGAGTGTGGCTGCTGCTGAAGACTACAAAGATATAGATAACCATCTTGCATTTAAAATCTCTCTAAGAGGGCTTCCCTGGTGGCGCAGTGGTTGGGAGTCCGCCTGCCAATGCAGGGGACACGGGTTCGTGCTCTGGTCCGGGAAGATCCCACATGCCGCGGAACGGCTGGGCCCATGAGCCATGGCCACTGAGCCTGCGCGTCCGGAGCCTGTGCCCCGCAACGGGAGAGGCCACAGCAGTGAGAGACCCGCGTACCGCAAGAAAAAATCTCTCTAAGAAATGCATTTCTTATGCATTAAATAACTGACATTTTATTCTTTAGGGTAGTGCATAGGATTAAGAGGAGAAAGGAACTTATGTCCTGAGCTCAAATTCTGATATGGTAGTTAGACTTCATCATTAGTAACAAGTACAAGAAAATCAGTCATTCAGTCAGTCACCCAACATCTAATAAGTTCTTTCTATAGGTGTGGTACCATGACAGCAATACAGAAAGTTATTTAGGAATAGAGAAAATCAGTGAATTAACTAGAAAATATCAAAAGAAAAAGAAAAAAAAACCCGAAAACTAAAAAGTTTAGGACAGAGGTTCTAGATGAAAGCCCAGGTAGGGGGAAAAGAATCATCTGGACGAAAATGAGACATACATAGAGAGATTATTCTTCCAAAAGGGAGAAAAGGAAGAAGCTTGCTTGGAATGCACTGGGCCAGAGGTATCCCGAGGAATCCACATTCGACACAGTCAAGCAGAAAATACCAAAGCAAATCCCAATAAATGTCCACTAAGTAAGCAGGTGGCCTCAGACGTCCAATGAGTGTTGTAACCTTTACGGATGATGCAATGAGATGAGCCATATCATACAAAATTACAACAAGACCACAACTAAAGACTGGCAGTGATTTGCTTTTTGTGGAATCACAAACTGTTATTATTGCAGGTCATTGCAGAAGGTCCAAGGCAATGGAAAACCTAAGGAACACCAAAAATATAACCCCAGCTAGTAACTAAAAGACTATATTTGTCACTTGTGCAATCCCTGAAATGATGATTTCTGAGAACTCATTTCTCAGTTCTTCACTAAAGAATGTGCTGAGCTGATAAAAAATCTTAGGCATTTTAACATCACAACGTAAACATTCAGGTTTTTCACAAAGTTATTGAATAATCAAGTAATAGCATGAAAGCTTCTCTTTGGTAAGTCGAAATTTGTTTCCAGCTCAAAACACAAAGAGGGTTAAAAAATTTTTTTAGATAAAAAGTGAGATCAAAATGATCCCTCAGTCTGTCCATATGTAGAAAAGAGTGTTTGCTTTTTCCTTAACTATGGCTGATAGAGATATAGACATAACAGCCCTCTGGAAATCATATAGATTCCCTTTCTCATTCTCTTAGGGTTCATGGCCCTCCAAAGCTCAACTCTATTATTCCTTAGTATTTAATTTCTCTCCTTAGGGAGACATTAAATGAAGTTATTTTTTTCTCCTTATGGGACAATAATGGGGAAAAAAAGAGTTGAGAAACACCGCAATAATGGTCTTTCAGTATTCATTCTTAGTCAGCAATTATTTCAAGATTATTTATGGAATAAATGTCCTACATCAGGCACTGTGATGAGTGCTTGGAGATATAATGGTAAATAAGACCCTGTCCCTGTCCTCAAAAACTTCTAATCTATTCAGAGGTCATAAGAGATAAGCAATCAGCCCCAATAGAGAAGGGTCATTACTATCACAGGAGTGCTTTGGAAACATAGAAGAGGTACCAACCTAGCCAAAGTGAAGATAGGAATTAAGGACAGGCTTCCTGAAGGATGTGACATCAGAACTGAGTCCTGGCTGACTGGTCAGAGTTAGACAGACAAAGATAGCATGTGCAAAGGCCCAGGGGAAAAGACATGGTGTAAAGGGAGAGAAATGAAATACTTTAGTATGAGTTGAGCTTAGTGTGAGACAGGAAAGTAAAAGGGTGGGGCTGGAGTCCTATGTAAGAGTCAGATCATGAATGGCCTTCTATGCAACTCTGAGAAGTTTAAATTTTATCTTGAAGATCCTAGAGCCATGGGGAATTTTTAGCAGAGGTTGAAAACATATTATTGAAAATATGTTTTAGAAAGTTTATTTTGGCCAAGGTGTGAAAAATGGATTGGAGAAAAAGAAAATAAAGAGGTTCTTGTAGTAACCCAGGTGAGACAACAGTGGCCTCAAGTAAGATAATAGTTGTAGTGAGGGTGGATAGAAGTAAGATTTGAGGGCTGTGGAACTGAGAGGACCACACTGGGATGGGAGGGGTAGGGGACAGACAAGTGATAAAGATGACTTGCATTGCTAGCTTGAGCAATTAGAAGGAAGGGTAGTTGGGAATTTGAGGTAATTTTGTAACTTCCAGGGGGAGATTTCCATTATAAGTTTGATAATACGTTATGACCCTGAAGCCAGGAGGAAAATTCGAATAAAAAAAAAAGAAAAAAAAACAGCAGATGGGTAAGTGAAGCCATGGGAACGAAAGAGCTCATCCAGAGAGACTCTGGAGAATGTGAAGAGGAGCTGGACAAGGACAGAACCCTGAAAATATCAACATTCAAAAGACAGCTAAAGAAAGAGGAGCACTTAAGAGCAGCTGAGAAATAGGAGGCAGGGAGGGAAGAGGAAACAGGAGAATGCAGTACGATGCATGCGGGAGGGAAGTAGAAGTTTTGAAAGAGGAGGAAACAGTCAGTGGTATCTGCTACCGACACCACCTAGGAAAGTGACTGAAAAGTGTCCATTGCAATTCACCAGCAAGAAATCATTGACTAACCAGAATGAAGTCATTGGTAACCTTTATGAGATAAGTTTCTACAGAGTTATGGGGGCAGAGGCCATACTGTAGTGGGCTGAGAAACAAGTAGAAGGTGAAGAAGGTGGGTTATTAAATGTTGACAACTCTCAAGAAATTTGACTGTGAAGAGGAAGAGAGAAATACGTGAGTAGCTGGGTGGGAATGTGTATGGAGGAAGGAGGGTTTTTTTGGTCTTTGTTTTATAAAAGAGACTTGAAAATTAAAATTCCAGTGAAAGAGAGCCAATAGGTAGAAGCAGATGGCAAAGTAGAAAGAGAAGTACCTGGGCAGGTTGTAGAGAGATACAACCAGACTTAACCTTCATTCACTTCTCCCAAATCTTGAATAAATAAGATATGGAAGGAGACAAACAAATTCAGAATCTTCCCCTTGGAAACAGGAACCACGTCACAGAGAACAGTCTATAAGTACCCTGCCCTCAGTCTACTATCTGCTAATAGCATTGTGTGCTAATCTTCACCGTCTCTTTATCAAAGTGCAAGGAATTAATTGATATATCTCATTAATGTTCACCTGATGTCAAAATCTATGAGAACATCAGTCTCACGTAAATAACCATAGATGTGGTTTTCCTGACTCTGTATCTAGCAATTTAAATAGATACAGTCCTTGCCCTCTAGAATCTCACAATAAAAAACAGATGACACAGACACACACATCACCACCACCATTACCACACAAGGGCACAATATTACAGTAAGAGAACATGATGGTTCTTAAATAGGAATTTATATTAGGTACATGTTTGGTATTTGTTTTTTCTGGCTATGGAATACATGAAAGTTTTGCTGGCAAATTGAGTGGGGTTAGGAAAAGCATTACTTGACTTTCACATAAACAGTGGAGGTCTGGGAGGGAAGAGGGGAGGGAGAGCTTGACTAGATTACAAGCTCTAAGGGGAAAAAACCTGTCTCTTTTGGACCCCCACCACCCAAGCTTACTAAATGAGTGACAGCAATTGACTGATTATATAAAGTCCTAGATCCAGGGATTTACTGATGGAAAAACTAGGCAAAGGTTGAATAGGTAGGCTTGGATGGAGGGCAAATGCATACCGAATATCAAAAGGTTAACACCTTAGTGTTAAAAGGTATGACACCTTAGATTGGGCAGAAAAGGGTCCAAAGATGAAGTATCAAAGAGCAACCAGGCTGACGGTGAGGTAGCTCAGGAGAAGAACACTATAGGTGTGAAGGTTGTTGTCCAAACTACATACTACCTTTTGGTTTCATAGAGAAAGATATGGAACCCTTTAGGATTTAGTAAGAACTAGAATATTGGCATAGCCAGGAATTTTAGCATTTTTCTAATAGAAAAGAGGAAATTTTGTCATTTATTGCAGACAATTTTAGGTTATTAAGATTTCAATTAAGAGCTGCTAAGAGACTTCACATGAAAATATGTCTTAAAAGTATTTATTTACTTCTTAGACTTAGTTATTAATAAGTCTATATAGAGCATCTTGAAATATATTCTAGCAGGCAAGAAGTAATAAACGATATTGGAAAGGAAAGTTGGGGGCAGACTTTTTGGGCTGAGCAAGTCTTACCCAAGGTCAAAAGCTAGCAAGAGACAGCACCAGGACTTCAGTTCAATCTTTGATTTTAAATCCTGTGGTCACAGAAGTTTTGGTAAGGGGAAATAGGCAACATGCTCACAATTAGAATATTACTACTGATATTCTAACCTGGCAAGAGGTAATGAGGACTTGAACAAAGGCATAGGCAACAAGAAAGGAGGGAGGAGGATGGATTTCAAAGAAACTGTGGAGGTGGTGTTAATAAGATTTGGTAACTGAGTAAATGTGGCAGGTAAGAAAGAAGAGTACATCACAACGAGTGTAGGGTTTTTCCAGACATGACTCATCACACAGTGAAACTTGGTTGTGGCATCAATGATGCGAATGTGTGTTCATATGCCATCTAAGAGAATCAGTCCATAACAGCCTGTTTAAATAAAGAAGACCCTTGTGATGATGAGACCTTAACAAAAGGTGTTGTTGGGACAGCCCTAGTTATATAAAAAAAAAAAGCAGTAAGAATCTTTGGTTTTGTTTCTTTTTTCCTCTAGCACTACGTCTTAGAAAGAATGTTCCAATAAACTTGCATGAATAAATCTAGTCAATTTAGAGTAGCTATAGGGCTGTTGGAAAGGATATATCAGGCTTAAATGACTCATTGAAGGTAAGAGATTACAGAATATTAGAAATAGAAAAAGGCTTAGAGATCACTTAGTTCAATCATTTCCATTAAAAAAAAAAACCTGTATAGGTCACTTCAAACATATGCAAAGGTGAAGAGCATAGCGTCATGAATCTGCATTGACTAATCATCAATTTGATGATTATCAAATTTTATTTATTTTTTGGCTGCGTTGGGTCTTCGTTGCTGCGCGCGGGCTTTCTCTAGTTGCGACGAGCGGGGGCTGCTCTTCGTTGCAGAGCGTGGGCTTCTCACTGCGGTGGCTTCTCTTGTTGCAGAGCATGGGCTCTAGGAACGCGGGCTTCAGTAGTTATAGCACACAGGCTCACTAGTTGCGGCATGCAGGCCCTAGAGTGTGCGGGCTTCAGTAGTTGTGGTGCATGGGCTTGGTTGCTCCGTGGCATGTGGGATCTTCCTGGACCAGGGATCGAACCTGTGTCCCCTGCATTGGCAGGTGGATTCTTAACCATGTGCCACCAGGGAAGTCCTTTTTCTAAAACATATTTATTTATTTGGTTGTGCCAGGTGGGCTCCTTTGTTGTGACATGCGAACTCTTAGTTGCGGCATGCACATAGGATCTAGTTCCCTGACCAGGGATCGAACCCAGGCCCCCTGCATTGGCAGCGCAGTCTTAACCACTGCACCACCAGGGAAGTCCCGATGATTATCAATTTATATCCAACCTTGTTTCATCTTCATCCCCACCCCAAGATATCTGTTTCATCCATGAGTATTTTAGGTTGAATCTCTAAAAGATGAGCATTCTTTTTAAAATAATAATAATAATATCATCATACCTAAAAACTTAACAACAATTTCTTAATACCAGAAAATATCTGGTCAGGACTCAACATTTCTCCAGTTGTTTCATAATTTCTCTAGATATGTCTATGTTCTGAAGTCTCTTAAATCGACAGTTTCCCTTTCCTCCTTTTGTATTTTTTCTGCTAATAAGATAGAAGCCAGGTAATATGTCTGATGAAGTTTCCCACTTTCTGGATTTGGCTGAATGCATCCCAATGGTTTCATTTTACATGGTCTTCTGTTCCCTGTATTTTCTCTAATCTGGTAGATATAGAGGCTTCATCAGAGTCAAGTTCTATTGCTTGGGAAGAACACTTCACAGGTGAGGGAGGAATGCAATGGCTGGGTCTTTTTTGGTGTGAAAATCCCCTTATTTTTAAAAGATGGCTTAAACTGAAGACTTCTTGGGGTTGAGTGACTCACATATTCATAGAACAAACTTTCAATCTTTTGATTCTCAGTTCTCTACTCCTTTTATTGTATCTTATACTATTAACTTTAATATTAAAGTTAATACTATTAACTTTGATAGTATATCTTATACTATTAACTATTAATCACTTACTGATTGATTATAGTATACCAATTGCTCTGCTAGGTATTGCATGAGATATGGCCGCACCATTCTCAAAATTACCCAAGTCCTAAATCCAGAAATCATCCTCGGCTTCTCCACTTCTCTTACTTCTACTAAGTCCTGTTAATTTTATCTATTTAACATTGCTTTCCTTTGTTCCATCCTTTCCATCCCCACTGCTACCGCTTTAGTTTAGACCTTTATCATTGTTTTCCTGGACCACTAAAATAGCTTCTTGAAACTCCTCTCCTCCATAACAATCTTGCCTTCCTCAACGCAGCTCTGCCTTACCAACAAAAGATTTTTCCAACTTGCAAATCGAAATATATTGTTTTTCTGCTTTAATCCTTTGGAATTCTCTCATTTCCATGAGGGAGTCCCTACTCCTTAGTGCAGCCTAAGGCCACTCCCTCATCTGGTCTTTGCCTATCTGACCATCCTCATCTGTCCCTACTTCCACTCACTATATTCCAATCTACTGAATCACTGAAGTTTGCTGAATGTGCCAGCAGGGATATATAGTGATGAAAAGTAGACTCTAGAATTAGACAGACTTGACTTTGAGCCCTAGATTCCCCATTTACTAGCCATGCAACCCAGGGCATACTTACCATCACTGTATGGTACCCTGTGCTAGTATCAGTAGCACAATCCTCAAAAACTTAGTGTAAAACCTTTATACTCAGCAATATGTTTCAGGAAATGTATCTTACACGTTTTGACATTTAATTACACCAATTTTAATTTATGAGTCTCTGAAGCATATTTCAGGAAAAAAAATAAAATAATTGATACTAAAGTATTACTTGTTTATCAGGTTCTTTCCTTTATTATTTAGTATCTTTTTTTTTACTAAATTAATAATGTAGGATTGTATCTGATTATAGTAAGTTTTCCTTCCTTTCAACATAATGAAAATTTGTATAATTATGAAATGTTTAAATGGTTAAATCTTTTGCTATTTATTTTAATTCAAATCCAGTATATTATTATATATATTCAGAACTCAAACTATTCATCTTCATCTAAACCTTCAATTAAATTCCACAATGCAAACCTCTTGGCACTAGAACCACAGTTCATGTTTATTCAGCTGAGCTTGTGTCTTGAAAAAGTGTGGAAGTTCGGGGGTTTTCTGGTGAGAATCCACATTCTGACATCACCTTGACCATGACAGTGATTGGCTGTGGGAAGGCAAAGAAGAGTTTATAGCCTGAAAGAGCAAGTGAATGAGTGAGTGAGAGAGCAGAGGAAATACTCAATCTGTGTCACTCACTCCTGGGAGCCTGCCTTCTCACTCCAGGACTGCAAAAGGGTAGGGTTTAATATGACGACTTGATTATCTTAAAATCAAACACGCCACATTTCACATCTCCGGGCTTGGTTTTGAACTTTTTATTTAAATATGGATATTAACACATTGTATAGAATTGCTATGTAATTTAACACTTGTTTATCATTAAACTAGTACCTCATGTTTTAGATTCTTTCCAAAAGGCTGAGTTTATTAACCTAAGCATGTAAATAAGTTCTTATTATTATGTACATAAACTAGAAAATTATGCTTCCTACTTTCTACCTCTGTACCTCACAGATAACTGTTTGTTTACTCATTCTGATGCATTCAAGGTAATCTGACTGAAATACTGTTTTGCATTTACAAATCTGCCTCGATGTATGTTGATTTCTCCATCAATTATGCTTAACCTGTACTTCAAACAGTATTTTACAGTATGTTATATATTTGGTTTCAAAGTGTTAATATCTTATAGCTCTAAAAGCAGAATGGAAAAATGCATAGTACTAGAGAAATAAGAGATGTTGTTAGTTTATACTCTTCCCAATAAAAACTTGCAGTTAGATTCTCAAAACAATCCTTTAAAATGTTTTTAATTGTTGTCTGGGTTAGTAGTGGGCACTATAGAGGTCTTTGCTCTTGACGAATCACAAAGTAAATAAAATGAGACTTATGTAGGCAGCCAATTGCTACCTACATGAATCACTTGTTTCCTTTTATATTATTCCTGTTGTGTTTTCATCTAGTTGTTTTTATGGTTTGCAATGAGAAAATTTGCTACTCTGAACTCTTTCTACGGTTCTCCATATTTTAGATTTTAGCTCTTTAAGATACTGTAATTACTCCAACTCTTTTCATAAAGTGGCAGAGCAATAATCTTCCTGTTTGTTGATGGGCTCCATCATGGGTGGCCAAGGTCAAAGTATTGTTCAGAGCCCCTCAGTAGCAATGAGAGCTTCTTAGACAGATGGGTCTCCTCTAGGGGAAACCACTTTATCCCCGCGTGGCCATCAAGAACTTTTGCTAAAGTAGACAGGATGGTGAGCCGGTTTTCAGGCATCAAAATCAAAGACCCACTCTGCCACAAAGAGAGGTGACAGAGGACCCCAGACAGCTTCTCCAGGACTCTAGCCTTACTCTGTGTAATGTTTATTTTAGCGTCAGATACTCAATAAGGATGCAATAAATCTTGGCTAGTGACGATAAAATGCAGAATCTACCTTCAGTGTATAGTATATGACATGCGTTTCATACATTTTAAATATTACTTTTCCCAGTGTGTTTATGGGGAAATTCCCATTCCCATTACATATTGCTTCTAAAATGTTGCCCAAACTGTCGCTCTGGAGGAGAAAGCACTCTCAGTTGAATGTGTTTGTCAGTGCAAGTGCTGGGTGTTAGTGGCTTTCAGCTAAGTTTGTTCAACTTCTATTAAAATAGGATTTTATCAAATAGAATAAAATTAAGATTCAATTTCACAATCGCTTTCCTTTTACCTATGAGGAATCTATGTGGAACTGAGATCTTGGCCTGGCTGCAAACCCCAGGACTGTTCACAATGTATTCCTATTCTGACAGTTACATCTTCAATTCTTCCATAAAATTGAAGTCTCCATCACGACTATCACCCTGACCTTGGAGAGCCCCACATCCATTCCATGACAACCTCCCACATCAGTGATGGAAAGCTTAAATGGAGCTGGAGAACAATGTAACTTGAGGAAATGTCCCCCTGATATCCCACAATGAACTCTGATAACTCTTCTCATAGAATCATCCTTAAACATGGAATTTGGGTGCTACATGTTATGAGAATAATACTTCACATGTCATGGATCTTTTCACACATATAAAAAATATCAAGTATTCTAAGATATCCACGGGAAAATGCCTCCTAGTCTACATTTTACAAACAAACTTTTTATTATTATTATTATTTTTTTTTTGTGGTACGCGGGCCTCTCACTGTTGTGGCCTCTCCCGCCAGGGAGCACAGGCTCCGGACGTGCAGGCTCAGCGGCCATGGCTCACGGGCCCAGCCGCTCCGCGGCATGTGGGATCCTCCCGGACTGCGGCACGAACCCGTGTCCCCTGCATCGGCAGGCGGACTCTCAACCACTGCGCCACCAGGGAAGCCCACAAACAAACTTTTACTTCAAAAGCTATAGAGAAGCTGGAAACAGCCTGTAGGATAATTGGCATAAAAGCAACCATCTGAATGTATTCAGTTTTTGCTTAGTTTTTCATTATAAACAAAACAAACAGGTCATCTAACTGCACTAGCTAATGTTTCTACGTCAAGGGCATCAGGAGGCTTCCACGCCCCAACATGAAGTACACTGAACATGCAAGCCTGTGGCAGTGATGAAATGGTCTTCCACTGACAAATCAGAGCAGACAGGTTAAAACCAAATACGGAACTCATGATTATTCAACTAGATGGATAAAGTCAGTCTTCTACCACTTACACAGAAGGAACAATTTGAGAACAAAAGCAGAAATTTGGTCCTACTTAGTCAAAACTCTAATTGGACAAAAATGAAAACAATTAAATACATAGCCTAGTATGAGCAAAAAAGGGTACATTCTTAGTTTTACTCATTAACTTTACCACTTCATTCATTCCAGAAGCAAAATGAAGACGGCTTTAGTTTTGCTCAGCATTTTGGGAATGGCCTGTGCTCTCTCAGTAAGTTCTTTATTCAAAACCTATGGTTATTTCCATTTCTGTCTTTTTGTATTGAGAGAATATGTAATAATTAAATGCTCTTTTAAACAGATGAAAAATTTGCATCGAAGAGGCAAATTAGAAGATTCTGAAGAAAATGGGGTAATTCACCTTAGCATATACTTCCTTGGCTTGACTACACTCCCTCTAGACTTACAGCACATGAAACATGAATGTACCATTTATTGTGTTCATGCAGGTCTATAAGTACAGGCCCCGATATTACCTTTACAAGCACGCCTACTTTTATCCTCCTCTAAAACGATTTCCGGTTCAGGTAAGTGTACAACTTAATTTTCCTTCTCACCCATTACAATTGAAAGGGAATCAAATTTAACTGTAAAACACCTAAATTCAACTCTCCCTGAAATTCAGCCAGAAAGACCACTGATTACAAGCAGTCTGTTTTTAATATAATAAAATAAAATTTATTCCTAAGGTTTTCTTGTAAAGCAGAGCCACACACATAGACAGTAAACTCATTTGGGCCCAGTCTAGAGTGACATCATGAAAGCACACACTGCAGAACATTGAGTTCAGGTGTTTTGTCTAATTCACTGACGAAAGTGGACAATTTTATCAGTTGTTGACATTTAAGTCAGTGATAAGGCCACTAATTGCCGTATTATACAGTCATATAACTGTTTTATATCCAATAATTTAGACGCTTTTAATTTAGGAGAAAAAACTGACTTCATAAACAACAAAGAGCATTAAAAAAATTCCTGATAACCACTGGTTTGCTGAAGAGTTTCTCAACCTTTGACCTGTGTAGTTCCCTAGAACAATACAGCATATTGGAGCATAACTTTAACGGAAAGTGTAGCTCAAGAATGCAGAGGAAAGAGAGAAATTCAAGAAGCAAACTAAAAACCTCGTGAGAAAAACAAAACATCCTTAAAACCTGTAAACAAACAAACAAAAAATAACTAAACACTAAAAATAAGAACTTCTGTTTTTACTGAGTTACCTGTGAAGAGGGTTCTGAAAACTAGAGGGTGTGGTGCTGATTTTAAATAGACAACAAACCAGAATTGTGCTATTTTTATTACTATACAGTCTGGGCTCAGGGCACCAATTATGCACCATCTGACCCCCGTCTCCTGAGACACTAAAAGCAGTAAGGCCGCTGAAAACGATGCCTTAGCACGGTGGCTTGGCATAGTATCCTGCCATATGTTGGACTAACCCACTTCCAGCTCATACAATGGGAGGAAATGATCATCTTAAAGTATTTCTAGCACCATAATAATTATGGGGAATGTGTATGGCCACAGAAATATGAGCACCAATGATACAAGAGTTGTGGGTTTTCAGAATTGCCTTCCATTCTTTGGTTTGCCCATAAATAAACATTGCTCATTTGAAACTTTGTTGTCTTTCTTAAACTTAAATGGAAATGATAATACATTTACGTTTCGGACTACCTCTTCAACTTTTCTAAAATATCATACACTTGGAGGTATTCCCACCTAAAAATTTTTATAGATATCTACGTGTGGCCCAATTCAAATGTCTGTAGTGAAAAGATAGTAGGAGAGGTCATATTTTTCCTTACTGATAGACCCAAAGTTCATAGATTTTTAAGCAGATCTTTCATATACAAAATTTCTACAGATTATATGCAGATAGATTTATCTCAACCAATGTAGAATTTGTAAATAAGACAGCTGTTTTCAAAATATAATCCAATAAAATATATCTCCTGATCCAACAGTTTGATCTAGTATTGATGATCTATCATCCCACTTTACAAAGTTTGACTTCCAAGATTTTTCTCCCTACATGTCTACTTATATGTTTCCATAGCTCCTTATTATTTATTTCCTTAAGTCTTTTAAGTCTTTAGTGCCCAGACTATCACCCCCAAATGCATTAAGCTGCACTGGCTTTGAAGTTCGTGTTTTATTCAAACTGATCTGTGTTTATATATAATCTTTTCTAAAATACCAACTTGCATGAAATAGCTTATGTTGATTGCAAGGCTGTCAGTCCATTGTAGCTTATCTGCTTGACTACAGAAATGTAAGTATCAATAAGCTTAACACCCTAAGCATTTTTAACTGAGGAAATTGTATTTTTATGATTAAAATGCTATTTGGTTCGTGTGTGAACTCTTAGACAGCAGGGACTTTATCTTAAATTTCTTTCATCAGACTCATCTCAGTTATCACAGTACTTGACATGGGGAACTGCCCATACTTCCAACTTCCTCTCTTGCTACGACCTTCATTCTCAGTACAGTGCCTGGAATATATATTTTGGAAGTGAATAAATGCATAGGGATAGAAGTTGGAAGGAGTATATGAAAGACTTCCAGAAGAATCAATAAGACTTATTGACAAGTTGGTAATAAGGTGTAAATGAAAGAAAGGAAAATAAGAAATGCTAAGTCTTCAAGGCATTTCATGCAGTTTTAAAACTGTCCTCACTGCAGATACTAATTGAAGAGTGAAATGGTTGGAGTAAGATGAAAGCTAGAGGTAAGGAAAGCTTGTAAAATCACTAAAACATTCCCATTGAGACAAAGTATGCTGTCCTCTCTATATAATTTAACTAACAAACAGAAATAGTTCCAATAGAATCTAATGCTTTATTCACCTCTGGGCTAGGGGAGGCACAGCCATTAAGGTCATAGCAGTGGAAGAGCAGGTCTAATTATTCTCTTTTCCACCGAAGATTATTCTTGGCTCAAGGAGACAAGCATTCCTTTCCTTGGGTGGAAGGCTTGGCCATCTGAAGAATGAGCCCAACAGGGAGAGCCCTGAGCGGGGTTGGGACATGAATATTCCCTCATGTTGATCTCTAACCCTAAGGTTCTTCCGCAGCTATGTTTTCTAAGACCGACGGTACTTAACTGAGTCACCAGAATCAAAGATAAATTTGCAGAGCAGAAAATGACAGAATCTTAAGTTAGGTATCTACTCGTATGCTTAGTGTCATTGAGGAGTGGTTGCAGAAGGAAGAAGGAAAGTTCAATTTGGATTAACATTGGGAGAAAGAGGAAAAATCTCCTCCACTGTTAAAGGCTCAGATAACAGATGTTTAGATATACCTTTCCTTTTAAAAAGTAGCAAAGCTCATTAACTTATAATTTTATTTTTATATGCAGACTCCTTGGTTTAATTTATTCTCATTCAATATTGAGCTTTTTAGAGGAATGGTACTCATAAATTTCCTAAATAAGTAAATGAATTTTTCTCTTATATAACTTTACACACACACACACACACACACACACACACACACTTCATTTTAGGCATTAGCTTTAATTAGATTAAAAGGTACTAAAAATTATATGCAAATTTAATTTCAAGTCAAATTCTAAGTTAAATTCACCAAGAGAGCTCATTATTTATGAAAATCATCCAGTAACACCTTATATTTTGTAAAAAGCCTAGTTATCATTTCATTCATATTTTATAAAGAAAATAAAACAATGAGATCGATGTTTTAGCTCAAGACTTGCCTTGAACTGGTTGGAGAATTCACAACCGTGTGGGCTTAGATTCCTTCTTTGTAAAATAAAAAAATTGGACCAGATAATTCTCATTCTCTCAGAGCTAAGCCATTCTGCCATTCATTGCTCTCGTTTTTACGTACAAAATATTTCAACACACTGTCAATGCTTTCGAGGTTAAAAATGGAATATTTCAATGCATATCTCGATCACTGTAAAATGCCCCTTTCTCTCTAACCTTGTTTTGCAGATGTCCAATCTCCTCATATCTTTCTCACAGTAGCATGAGAACTGTTCTAAGTAAATAAATATGTATGTACATATATATTCATATGTCTATGAATTCATGCATACATTTTTTTTTAGAGCAGTAGTGACTTATCTGAAGAAAATGAAAATGGTGAGAGCTCAGAAGAGGAGGAAGAAAAGGTAAGGAATTTCTGCAGGTTTTTTCATAGCGAACCAGGCAGCACAAAAAACAAATAGAAAACTAGTCTCCTGTAGTCTACACTCAGCAAACAGACATTGCCAGGTTACCAACTGCCCACAGCCTTCTATTTTGGACAAGGAGGATATTATTTAAATGAGGATTAAATAAAATGACCTGCTTAAAACACTATTACAGTTTGGGGATAAAGTTACGTGTAAGTTGTATATGAATACAAAAGTATCTCTATTTTAACTGGAAGAAATGTAAATTCGGAGAGGAGGAAAGAAAGTATTATTTACATTTAGGCGGATAGAGCACGATGGTAAAAGACAAATATACAATAATCCTAAACTTAGTGCAATACTTGTTTTAATGACTAAACTTTAAAAATTCAGTTTAATCAGTTGGTAGTATAAGAAAGCTAATCTCATATCCTCTACAGTGTTATTGTGGTTCATCTGCCTTTCTTGACTCACAAAGTAGGGCTGTTCTTTCTGATTGGAATTTTATATGTCTTTTTGTCTACTAATAAAATTCATGTTTTCATAGAAATGCAAATGCTCAAGATGTATAAATACCTTCCTATATAGTACTACAAATTAGTATAGTTCATGGCTAAAATTCATCTATATAACTTGGAAATTGTGCTAACATGTTTATAACTGACATTCTTGCCCATAGAAACATAGTAATTAGGTACATTTTCCTGGGTAGTCAATTATAGCTATCCACTGGTTTGGGAACCTTCTAAATTCAGGTATTCTTAGATGCTATTTATGAAGGGACAATGACAGTCTAAAATGGATCAAAATGCCTGCTCAAAATGGATAAACGTCTGCTCTCTTGAAAACAAAATGGTGTGGGAACTTTAAAAGTGACGCATAATTAGTCTGATTTTTTTTTAACCATAAAAGTAACTTTTTTAGTACCACAATTTATCCTAATAGCTTTTAAAGGGGTACCTTACAAGAATGTCAAGCCAGTACCAGGAAAAAGGCCACCTACTAAATCCCACAAAATTTTGCCTGGAGTTCCACATAGCAATCTTACACAAGAACTAAGCTAGGGTAATCCATTTAACTACAGCTGCTTGCTGTACAGAGATTGTAAAATTGCCTTACCAGCTAGATTTCCCAGTTAGACTGCATATCTTTTGACAGTGGTTCTTCATTTGTTACGATGGTGGTTGGGATGGAGAAACATTAAGGCTCCTTTAGAATTCTGATGAAATTTCACGTACTCGATATTTTACCAACAATCTCTGAACATTTCTGGTCCTCCCCGAACTTATCTGCAAACTCCCCATGACCCAGGAGACTAGAGGCCATAGGTAACAATCCTCGCTTTGAGGGTCAACAGTGCTGTACCCTCTTTTGCATCTCTTCACACTGCCCAGCCCAGTTTCTTATACATATATAGTGCCCAGTCAATATTTGGTGGTTTGGTTTTGAAACTTCAGAGGAATAAATGCTCCAAAGACCATTCATTCAAAGTGAGAGTGGAAAACTGGATGAAGAAACCTGGGAGTCGTCCATCCTGAAGAGAGTTTAGAACCTCTTTTGTCCCCGTCTCTTCCTGAAAATGTCACTGGCAATTCAGATTAAATACAGAGTCTCCAGGAATTGTATTCCCATGAGAAGGTGCTTAGGCATATCTTCTATTTGGTGATCATACATTTTTTCCCCTCTCCTAAATTATTCAGTCTCACATTTATAAAACTTTTATTGAAATACAATGTACATAACACAATTATCATAAGTTTAGAGATGACTGAAATTTCAGAAATTGAGCACTTAAGGGTAACCGGCACCCACAGAAAAAAGCAGCACATGTTTTGTGCTCCATTCCATCTATTAATCAACCACCACCAAAGGCAACTGCTATGTTGACTCCTAACAGATAGATTGTTTCTGGCTCTTTTTGTGTTCCATATATATATATATATATATACACACACACACACACACACATACATACATGTATGGAATCATGCAGCACATATTCTTTTGCATGTGACCTCCGCAATCTCTCGAAAAACACATTGAAAAAATTCAGTTTTCCAGTACTCATTTAAAGTAAATAAATTCTGTGTATGAATTCCTGACTTTCAATATTAGCTATGAATTACTTTGAGAGGTTACCTCGATCAACAAACAATTGCCTAACAACATGGAGAAAAGGCAAAATAGTACAATGTTAAAGATGATAATAACATTCATTGAGGAGTAGTAATTTTTAAGAAACATCTTCCTGCAATAACGTAATATATCGCTAAGGATTTCTTGGAGTGTTTGATTTCTTCTTTGCACAGCAAAATTGTGTGTCAAATGCCTGACATCTTTTGAATACTGCCCACCTCTCAAAACTGGCTTATATATTGGCAGATGGATTTTGAATTTAATACGTCTCTTTTTCTTTAAGTACTCCTGAAAGTAAATGAAATACATTCACTTCTTTTTGATAGTAAATACGACATACAATCAACTTGTTTGAAGAGAGGGGCTTCTATAAGGAATTCTTTTCTGAAAAAATATCCTAGGTATAGTGTGGACAATTCACATAAATCCTCCTTGTCATCAAAAACATCACGGTGCACAGAAAGGGCCCAGGTTTGTTGTTTTTTTTTTTAATTAGAAAGATACAGTTTCATCACTTACTATGAGACTTTAAACACGTTATTTAACTTTTCTGAGCTCACTTTCCTTTTCTAAAGGGTGTGAGTTACAACCCTACCTTAAAAGACTGCTCTAAGGAATTTAAAAATTTTAAAATAGGTATGAAGTTCTGAGCTTATTTGTCAGCAAATACAATAATTAACGAACTGTCATGTCATAGCAGCTATTAACAAGCCTTCCAGAGCCTAAGCTATGTACTGTATGATACCATAGAGTCAGATATGCTGAAATTATTACACAAATATTTTTGAATTGATTAAACGGAACACATAAATATCTAAAACACACTATAGTGAGGTAAATAGTACGAGAAAACTTTGAATTGAGTTCTGAGAAGTGAGAGGTGCAAATGGCACAAGAGGAAGCGGAACTGTCAACACTGGGTGACAAGCTGGCTGAGGGATACGGAGGACGTTCTTTCCAATAATGCTTCACGACTACAACAAACCTTGAGTTATCTTCTAGCTTAAATAAATTTTCTTGCTCTGGACACTTACCCCAGGAGACTTCAAATGAAGAAGAAAACAATGAAGAGAATGAAGATTCTGAGGGAAATGAAGACGAAGAGTCAGAGGCTGAGAACACCACCCTTTCCATTACCACACTTGGTTACGGAGAGGAGACCGCACCTGGAACAGGGTATATAGGTCTAGCTGCCATCCAGCTTCCCACGCAGGTAACAATTCCTCCAAGATGTTCAATCTGCTCTCATTGCTTTACTGAAGTCTGAGGTTATCCTGACACTCTACACACAGTATTTTATATTATCATCATTAACTCAATGAAAAAGTAAGAGCAGGTACAATGTCCCTGTTTACAAATAAGGAAAGGTTTTTCCCATGGAAGTTCTCTTTCCATGTTCTTATACTGACTTTCAATATTATCACAGAAGACTAAGGAGAAGCATCTTAGCAATGGATAAAAGGTCCTGAGAGATGCCATAGCATTTCTGGGAAGAGGATTCCAAGACAGAGAAAGTGAGTAGCAAAGCTATAGAAAGCATCTCCCACAGAGACTTATTTTATCAGGTACCTTTTTTCTCCCTCAAAACCCAATGACAAAGGTACTAATTCTGAATTTTTAAAAACCCACCAATTCTTTGGTAACTTAAATTGGCTTCAATTAAGAATTACATGTAGGACAAGGCTGTCAGTACAGCCTATGTTGGATGAAATAATGGCCTTAAGTTTTATGTTTTTCACACCTAAATTTGGATTCCTTCAAACTTTCCCTTATAGGCTGGGGATATAGGAAAGGCGGCTACAGAAGAGGAGGAAAGTGATGAAGAAGGAGGGGAAGAAAATGAAAATGAAGCAGAAGTGGATGATAATGAGCAGGGCGTAAATGGCACGAGCGCCAACAGCACAGAGATAGACAATGGCCACGGCAGCAGCGGTGGGGACAATGGAGAGGAAGAAGGCGAAGAAGATGTCACCGAAGCCAATGCAGAAGGAACCACAGTGGCTGGAGGCCAGGACAATGGTGGCTCTAAGGCAACTACCTCTCCGAATGGTGGATTTGAACCTACAGCTCCACCCCAGGAGATCTACGGAACTACCCCACCACCGTCTGGGGAAACCACCACCCCTGGATATGAGGGGGAGTATGAACAAACAGGCACCAATGAGTACGACAATGGATATGAAATCTACGAAAATGAAAATGGAGAACCTCGTGGGGACAATTACCGAGCCTATGAGGATGAGTACAGCTACTATAAAGGGCGGAGCTACGACGGCTACGACGGTCAAGATTACTACTACCACCAGTGAAGGCCCAGACTGGGATGAATTCATCCGTTCCGGCACTTTGTGTGGTTACCGTTTTCAAAGTTCAACTCAGGAAGGTGCAATATAACAAATGTGCATATTATAATGTGGAATGGTGCTGCCGTTCCAAAGTGGTTAACCAATGCATGAGATCGTGTGTGACTGAACATGTTGAGGTTGTAGCTCTATAAATAGTGTTTTCAACGTGTTTGCGCTCATGGCTAAAACATACCCTTTGTTCGAGCGGTGCTTCTTAGAAGAGATTCACTGACATCAGTGACGCTGTATACAATAAACGTGTAGTTCTCTGATCACACTGCCCATCCATCACTGTCTATTAGGGTTGATTAGCATCCTCATGTATTTTGATGTGACCTGTATGTATATTCTATCTATGGGTTTTATCACAAATAAAAATGCAATCCTTCAAATGTGTTATAATTAAGAAGAAAAATGAGAGATTCAGAATGAAAAAAAGTGAGAGCAGTGGGATGACGGTTCAGCTAAAGTATGAAAGCTTACTTCCTCTATGGTTTAAAACTAAGAAGGACGATAGACATCTTTTTCACGGATAAATCAACATAACTAAGAGTTTGAAATGCTTGTGGGCGGGCTCAGCCACATATATCAGGGAAATAAACAGCTTTTATTAGAGTTGCCAGATTTGACAAATAAAAATGTAGGATGCCTAGTTAAATTTGAATTTCAGATAAACAACGAGTAACTTTTTAGTATAGGTATGCTC